>NC_142797.1:61847504-62117504 GCF_049724085.1 Artemia sp. Qi Xiang Cuo | reverse complement strand
TAAAAAAAATTCTAACCAGCAAAACCAGTACATCCGGACCTACCGACTGAACTACCAAGAGCATGTGACGATGTCATGGGGTGGGACTCTAGACATGGTTGCTGAGAGCTCCACATAGAACTGATCCTTCACTTCCGCAGGACTCGGATTGTTGGGAGCATATCATACAATAATTGTCCACTTTCTATGCTTGTGCTGGAGCTGAGCCATCAGTATTCTATCTGAAATTTGTTTATAAGAGAGAAGGCATCTCTTGGCTCTGGCGTTCAGCGCGAGGCCTACACCATTTGTGTCGCTTTTTGGGTCACCAGACCAGATCAGTTGATATTTTTCATCAATATCCTCGGACTCTCTTCCGACAAGGCTGGTTTCCGTAAGAGCAGCCACAGCTACATTGAAGCGTTTTAGCTCATAGGCAAGCATTGATTTAGCTCCAGGAAAGTTGAGTGTGAGTACGTTCCAGGTGGTGAATCGTATTCCACCTTGGTCAATAAGGCTCATTCGATTGTCTGAAATCGGTCCAGGGACATGCTGGGGTCGTGGAAGGTAAAAGGGGGGTAGGTCATCCGAGGCAGTATCATCGTTTTTCGTTGCGGTAAAATTTTCGGGTGGAGGGTTGCAGGCCGAACCGATCCTTGGCCTGGGATCTAATTAGAGCTAAGACTTGCCTAGATACTGAGAGTCCCTGGGGTGGGCTTTACCCACCTGATCAGGTTGAGGCTGCCCATTAACATGCAGCGTTCAGTTAGGAGAAACCCCATATCCATAGGCACTTGGTCTTTAGGAATACGGATTAAAAACAGAATAGAAGGGGAAAAACAAAAAAAAAAGGAGAAAAATAACTAAAACACCAGCAAAAAGAAGATACGACATGGACATAATTAAGGCGGAGTCTGCCCCTCTCCGGGATAAGGGTTAAACAGAAATAAAAAGAAAAAAGAAAGGAAAAAAAATCATGGCCAGACTTTAAGAAAGATGGGATATTAGACAGATATCCCATATATATATATATATATATATATATATATATATATATATATATATATATATATATATATATATATATATATATATATATATATATATATATATATATATATATATATATATATATATATATATATATATTTATATATTCGGAGCGTGCGCATTTCGACTGGATTCAGTAGAGGGCTTTCCTAGTGAGCTACTGGACAGTTGTGTCCGAGCACCTGGAGAGTCAGGACAGGCGTTATTGCGTGACGTGTTTTCCGTGAATGGGGCAAGCCGAAAATACAGCGTTCGTTAGAGCAGAGGTACGGGATTAAATTATGAGTGAAACTCTGTAAATCTGCAACAGAGACATTTTATATGATCCAGCAGGCTTACCCAGATGTTGCTTTAGCAAGAAGTGGAGTGTATCGGTGGCACCAGGCCTTTTTTAAGGGCCAGGAAGTGGTTCTCGATGCAGAACTTGCTGGAAGACTTTCGACTTCGACTAAAAACCGACAATGTGACTCGTGTGCTCAAAGTTTTGAACCCAGACCGTCGACTAAGGTTTCTTTTAATTGCCCAAATGTTAAATTTACTAAAATATGTCGTTCATGACATTGTGACGGTACATTTTAACGTGCGCAAGGTGTGTGCGAAGATGGTCCCAAAAATGCTCATTGACGACAAGAAATTGCGGCAAGTGGAAGTCTTCCAAGACAATTTGAACATGTGTGAAAGAGACCGCCAATTTCTGAACAACGTAATCACAGGAGACGAGTGCTGGATCTTTGAGTATGATCCCGAGACAAAGAGGCAATCTTCCGAGTGGCACACGTCGGAGTCTCCTCGCCCGAAAATGGCAAGAATGAGCAAATTCAAAGTGAAAACGATGCTCATTGTCTTTTTTTGACGTCAGAGGCATCGTCTACCATGAATTTGTTCCTCCTGGACAAACCGCCAACGCTAAGTTTTATGTGGAAGTGCTCAAGAGACTCAAACGAAGGTTCAATCGGATCCAACTAGACATCGCAGTCGACTGGAAGTTGCACAGCGACAACGCCCGGCTCACACCGCCTTTTTCGTGAACAGCTACCTGACCAACGTTGGCATCCCAACGCTTCTGCAGCCGCCCTACAGCCCAGATGTGGCCCCCCGGACTTTTTTTTTGTTTCCACGCCTGAAAAGGTCGTTGAAAGGCATATTTTAAGGCGACAGAGGGGGTCCAAGCAGCATACACTGCTGCTCTCAAGGCTATTCCGGAAAATGAATACCTCGACGCCTTCAATGCTTGGAAATCGCGCTGGCAGCAGTGCATTGATGCAAAAGGAGCCTATTCTGAAAGTTTGCAAAGAATTTTAACGATTGACCCAATAAATGTTTTTAAATCGACTCAGTCCTATTACTTTCTGGACAAACCCTGTATATATATTTAAGAGTTTCAACAAATAATACAAAAAGTTTCAGCAATTAGCTGTTTCCAGGTTTAAATTGTGATTGGGCGTTGTTTATAGAAGTGCTGACCAATGCAAAAATGATATCTTTCATTATTACCTTTGCAGTGTACTTGGCTACTTTGTTTATTTGCGTAACTAATGACTGAAATTTGAGACAAAATATGCAAAATTAAGTGGAAATTGTGTTAACATTTTGGGAGGATGAAATTGAACTCTAAAACAAAATTATTCCGTATTTGAGGGGGAATCACCCTCCTCAACCTTTGGCTCTTTACGCTCAAGTTTGACTCTAACACAAGGGCAACAGAAACGGGAGAATTTTTGTTTTCCTGAGGCCTTCAGAATTGGAGGGGCTTATTGATGTGCATTTACTTTCAACAGTAAAATTTCCAGTTCACGTGCTATAAAAGGCAGGATAAGTAAAACTCTTCAACTATTAAAACTGTCATAACAAGGATAAATAAAACTGTAAACTTTTTATTGCTATATTTATTGCACTCAAAGTGTTTTCAGTAAAGCCCTAATAAAATTTCAGCACATACAGCGTAGGTCGGGGAGGGGGTAGCCCCCTCAAACACAAAATAATTTCTATTTGTTTTAAGTTTCAATGTCATTCTTGTTTTCTAATTTCATGATTAATAAACTCGTAATAAATCCATGAGCCACTATGAGCCACAAAAGAAAATTGTTACCTCGATTCTTTGACTTTTCTTTTTCTGGCTTTTTTGTTGCAAAGCTGCTACTGCTTAACCACCAAAAGCCTCCATCCTCTTGTCGCTTTTGTCGTTCTTGTATGGCGATTGAGCCCAGTGCGAGATGACAAAGTAGAATCAATAACTGGTTGTACATTTATCATCAACTGGTTGTTTCTTCCGATATTAAGACAAGTACCTACATAATATATAAGACGAAAAAATTATTTTTGCAGAACAGCATGGCGTAATATCATGAAAAATTGAACATGAATCATCACTAAGGTATATAAGCAAAGAAGAGGCTTCATTCCCCGTCTAACTATTTAAATTATGATTCAGCTATTTCTTACACTCTTTTTAAATTTATTGGAAAAGAAAGGGAGAGACAGGTGTAGAGAGTGAGAGAGGAAGAGAGAGAGCGAGAGAAAGAGAGAGAGTGAGAGAGAGAGAAAGATAGAGAGAGATATTTAATTAAATAGCACCGGCGCAACAATTGATTGGTTTGTTTAGGAATCTTCTTTGACTTCTATAGCTAATAGGCATAATCCAGGCTGCTTTGATTGAATTAAAAAAGCGCGGAATAAGGCGTATGTATGCCAACACAATTTTCATAGACTACAGATTAATATTTTTTTTCTCCTTGTTTTTTTATATTTCCATTTCTTTTTTCATATCTTTCGGATGAAAATAGGCAGAATTCATGTCTCATTTTCGTAATTATTATCGTAGATTTTGACGTAATGCCACCAAAAAGAAAATGGGGATCAGATGTGACACTTTCCTACTGACTGATACTCAGATATAATCCAGAAATGAGCTTTGTATCAGTACGGTTCTTATCAAAGCGGAAATCTACTACTGCAGATTGTATTTTTAGCCTTTATGGCATTTCATCTCCGACATACACAGCTACTTTCTTTCGTAGGTCTTCTGTTTCATCTGCAAGTGGTAAAAGTCAAGTAGCTAGATTGCAAACACTAGCTATGGGGAAATTCTGATATACTTGATACTTCTCCTTTCCAAGTCTCGAGACCGATTGTTATTCCATATATACTTCAGTTTTCCTTCTTATTAATTTGTATCATCATCGTCATAATTATACTTATTACCCGTCATATACAAAATTTGGGCAGGTCCGGAAAAGACGGAGTAAAAAAATATTGACGCTTCGACAACTACGAACACGAGACAAACAGAAATAACTAATGATTGGAAGATTCCTGGCATTAAGTAGAAAAATCACTAATATTCTTCTCAGTAACTCCAGTTGGGTTTACAAATCGATACTTTCTCTGAAAAAAAGGAGTTATTTGTCCATGTTCGGAGTCCCATCAAACATTTTGCAAATGTAAAATAAAGGCAGTGAACCTGCTTCCACTTACCATAACTAAAGTAGATCGGACAGGGGCAAGAGCGAGCAGGAAAGGAACTATTAGGCTATTACATAACTAACATCGGTGTGTACTACTCAGATACGAAACGTTTGAAGCCAGGGATGCACAAGTAGCCCGGATCTTACGAGCATCATTTTTCAGTGCCAGGTTTGCACTTTCTTTCAGATTCATTTCAATAAAGGCAGTGAACTAGCTTCCACTTACCATAACTAAAGTAGATCAGACAGGAGCAAGATCGAATAGGTAAGGAACTATTAGGACATTATATAACTGATATCGGTGTGTACTACACATATACGAAACGTTTGAATGCAGGGATGCATAAGCAGACCGGATCTTGCGAGCATTATTTTTCAGTGCCAGGTTTGCAGTTTCTTTTAGACTCGTTCAAATAGACATACCCAGGTAAGTAAGACTGCTAGCACAAAGGAACTGCAGTTCCAGATAGACTTATTAAATATTTGTTTCCTTTGTAGTTTAAAATTAAAACAACTGCTTTATTAGGGTTAAAACTCAAACTGATATGTTCAAACTCTCCTTGTTCGCGCCCAGAGACAAAGAGCATCCTTGGAAAGTGCAAGCCGACTTTAGTAAATAATCCACAAACGTAACTAACGACAGATCAACTCCATTGAAGATAAATGCATAGTTTAACGTATCCCGAGCCCCAGTACACAGTTATTGATTAAAATTAGAGAAGTCAAAGCTCCTTGGAAGACCCCCATCAGGATTTGAAATAGTAGACTACCATCTTTAAATTCAGTTGTCATATTTCTGCATATACATCTTAGAAAAATAACTACCACAGCATTGACACATTTTATGTGAGCCTCAAGCACAACCTGCACGAATATAGACGAGTCAAAAGCTACTTATTACACCAAGTGCACATGAATAAAAAATTCACCTCGGTTTTCAATGTCCTTTAGCACATTATGAGTCGAGAGAGAGCGTGCTCTCTACCTAAACCTCGTTGTTACCTGAAATGGCTAGGAGGGGTCGAACAACTTTCTTCAATGTTTCTTAACACAAATGACTCGAAGAGCTTAAACGTAGTACATGAGACGGTAAAGGGGCGATAAGAAGTGCACTTGGGAGCGTCTTTTATTGCCCTTTTTAAGGATTGCAGTTATTTTTGACCGACACAGAACTGGGGTAATGGTTACATCACATGTGTTGGTGTTCTCTCCTTTTTGGGTTCTCTTATCTGATAAGAATAAACGCACGATGGGTTCTTGCTACTACCGTTTTGTAAATTTTCTCTTGCGCGTGCCCCCTTGGAAGCGTAAAATTTTGAAAAAAGAATGTGGATGACACTTGGCAACACAAATAGATAAGATTTTGTCTCCTTTGAAAGAGCAAGATCTTTTGCTAAACGCATTTGCTAAAGCTTCGTTTTTTGAACAGATGACGAACTGAGACTGTTTTCGAACCCATTGAAGAGGAACATCACTTGATTTAGTACACTTCAACGCGTGACTTGTTTATGCTAAGCAGGATGTAATCTCAACAGAAGTTTTCTTTTCATTTTTTGGCAGCACATTGGCAGCACAGAACGACAGCAAAGAAGATTGTAAGGCACTTCGATTTTAATCAGTATTTCTTCTTGATAATTTTTTCCAGAGTCCGTACGAAAACCAGTTCGATTCTTTATATTCAGCCGCACGTGGGGAGGAGTAAAAGCTGGTAAAGATGGGGAGGTAGTCCGAATAGAATCCTTCTTTCACAACTTTGACTTCATGATTGCCAAACGAAGCAACAATATGGTCTATATTAGAAGTTGAAGATAACGGTCCAACATGTAAGAATTTGTAACAATTAGGCAAAGCACAATCGTTGGGAGGGGCGCAGCCACAAAAAACTTGCAGCCAAGGACACATAAGGTTTGCTAAGTCTACGTCAAAATCTCTGCTGATGATAACACGTTGAGAGGTTACTTTTTCAAGAAACTTGCCAAGAAGCTTGAAGAGAAGCAAACCGTGAGTCAAACTAGTCATTGTTTGCGGTTTATAGGTAGATATAACCACCACTTGATTTTCAAACTTAGCGGCAATGAAGTTATGTGACTCAGCTAATAGCTCGCAAGGGAATCGGGTTAGGACAGCGAGACCACCAGATGGTCCGCGTCTCTGTCTCACAATTGCACTGCAAAAGCGAAAGTCTGAAAACATTGTTAACAGGCTTTTGCGATCTCTCAACAGGAAATTCTCCTGAATCAGCACTATGTCATGGGACTGCAATGCCTGCGAGAGATTAGGGACTTCATCGGTAACTTTTTCATGATGTTAAACGACAGAAGTCGGCAACTGGAACTCATTCTGTACAAGATTTAATTTTCAGCCGAATCTGTGCAATGAGGCACTTGTAGCCGTTGCATAGGTAACTTATTTACAAAGATTATGTTTTTTCGGTATCTGGCATGGGACTACTTGAGAGCTCCCGTGACCTTGTTCGCCACAGACAGAACAACGAATTTCGTTTTTATACGTGACTGGCACTTATAGAATCAAGGGGGTAGAAACAAGAACGTTTGAATGGAAAATTCTTATGAAACTGATTACTGACATTGCTCGTGATATATCATCTTTCGTTTCGAACTTCAGTTGGAAATATCTGGTAGAGCCCATTTAATTTATTTCATTATTATTCGGCACGAGAGGATGTCTCTCGTGCCTACTATGTATGAAGTCACCCGTCTTATACGATGATCAGATCTAACATGGCAGAGGTATTACAAATAAATATAAATGCATTGAATGTTTTCTCGTTATTTTTTCTTATGTTCACTGATGTTTCATCACACACCGTTGCTTTTAGATTTTTTTTTCTCCCTGATTCACCGTTCGAAATTATGGAAAAAACATTTTAAGATATCGGTACACTTTCCAAAGGATGGGGCAACCATCTCAACATTGTCGCAACCAGGTCTAAACGCAATGGGATAACGCGCCCAATAAATTTATATTCGTGCAAGGATTAACGCCAGCGAACAATTGTCTTCTTACACTTTTTTTTCTAAATAATTCCGAATATTTAAGCTGGCATTAAAGAAGCATCAAGGGTGGAAGAAACAATTGCTCTATTTTTGTCAGTATGATTCTACCGTCTAAACGGAACTCTATTGTTGCAGCTTAGTGGAATCTAGAATATTTACAGGCGATGGAATATTAATGAGAGGAATATTAATGAATATTAATGAGGTAATGAAAAGATTGATCAGGTGGGCAGTTTCACTTACCTTGGTAGTATTAGTATTAAAGATGATGGGAGCAGTGAAGATGTTAAAAGTAGAATAGCCAAGGCTAATGGTGTTTTTTCACAGTTAAACAGGCTGGAAGAATAGGTAGATAAGTCTGCAAACCAAGATTAGAATATTAGAAGCTACAGTATTGACTGTGGCCAAATATGGCTCTGAAGCATAGACGCTCCGAAATACGGATGAAGATTTGTTAAATATTTTCAAGAGAAATTGCTTAAGGATTGTTCTGGGTACCGCCTGACTGACCGTATTTCAAACAATAGGCTATACGAAAAATGTGGTTCAATACCGCTTTCTAGGTCTATAATGAAAGAAAGGTTGAGGTGGTTAGGGCATGTTGTTCGGATGAAGGATGACAGATTGCCGAAGATTGTTCTTTTCGGCCAACCATCTAGGGCTAAACGGAAAGCAGGTCGTCCCCGTCTGGGTTGGGAGGACGTCATAAAGAAAGATTTAAAGGAAATGGGAACTTCGTGGGCGGGTGTAAAAACGGGGGCTTTGAATAGATTGGGGTGGAGGAGGAGCGTGCGTAGCTGTGTTGGCCTCAGGCGGCTTGGTGCTGCGATGAGTTGTTAGTAGTAGTAGTAGTAGTAGATGGAATATTAAGGACTTTCAACAAAATGCAAGTAAACACATCTTGATAATAGTAGCTCACTGATATTAGTGTATTTCATAAAATCAACAAGTTAGCAAAGATCCGACTGTATTCAAACTACAGGCTGACTTAGATCCGTTACTATTGCCTTCATCTTCTGTTATGGTCCGGATTAAAGAATATATTCCCTAATTATGTGATGAGATTAATTGATTTCTCTTCAGTCCGCCCGTTTGGTATATTGTGTGAGTATATGGTCTAGTACGTTTTCAGTTCACTTGAAGCAACTACGTTTGATGCAGAAAATGGCATTCCGAGTGTTGACTGGAAATAGTAAAGGAACATGACCTAGATTTAAATATGTACAGTGATATATTATCCTTGTGTCAGATCTAGGAAAATTTTATCATGCATTATTCAAGTACAAGTGTTATTAAAAATTAGTTTCTATTGTTTCTTAAATTTACTTACTTCTGGTGATGAAATACACAATTATCCTACACGATATGCTAATAATGTGAGGACACCTCAAGTCGTTAGAACTAAATATTTATTTTAATACGTCATATTGGGCCAAATGTTTGGAATAATTTGTCCAAATTTTGAAAAAGCCGACAAATGTGTGTGATTTCCATACAGATCTTAAAACAGTTTGTCTCCGGCTGTATGATTTTTGAATAATAGTTAAATTGAATTTCATTCGCTCTGAAGTTCCCACCAAAAAAAAAAAAAATAAATAAAAGGAAATAAACTGTTTAATTTTTGTTGGATGGAAACAGGATTTTTGTGTATTTTGGCAGCTAGAGCGAGTTGTTGTTTAGAAGGGTTATTGCGACCAGGAGTAGGGCAAGTGCATTTTTTTTTTCTTTTCTTTTCTTCTCCTTTTTAAAATTTTATTTATATGCTTAAGGGGTTACTCCAATCAATCAAAAGCTTAAGCAGAGTTAATTGTTCTGTTATATTGTTTTTTATTAGTATTTTCTTTGCGTGTTTTTTTTTCCAATTAACCCCGTTATTAAATTAAACACTGAAAGTAAAAGATAACAAGCCAATTAAATAAAAATAAAACTTATTTTTGACAATAGGTATAAGTCTATAAAAGATTTTTACATGTTTTAACATTCTTTCCAAAAATAATCCCAGGGGAAACTTAGGGGATCTAAACTGGATCTTGAGAGATGTTCCTCCTATTTTGCTTTGTCCAGGTACACATACACTTTTGATTATCTAGAAGGAAATAATCAGACACACTGCAATCGCAAATGGACGAAATGAAAAAAAAACTGCCATATAAGTTTAGTACTGTAATTTTAAACGACTCCGAATATGCATTAACTGATTTAGTTTACGGTTAAATATTATAATAGTGAGTTGCCAAGTCAATGTTGTCAATATTCATTTTTTTTATATTTATGCTATAGACTCCAAAGACTATGTTTCTTATTCAACGAACGAGGCTTAAACAGGAAAATCCTGAATTTAGGATTCGGGTCAATTCGATGATGTCACTTAAGGCGTGTTTCTCCCGTACCAAATACTGCTGACGATTGTTAGTAATGTTTTTTTTTTTTACCTGCGAAACATAAATGTTGACTGACAAAAATTATTGTCAACAATTTTCAAAAATATATATGATTTGACAAAAGCCCAAACATGGAAACCTTGAATAGTAGTCAATCCAACAACGCCAACTTAGTAAAGAGCGATATGTTTCAAATGATTTTTTTCATATAGGACGTATGGTCACACAAAATAGGGAAAGGGCTAGTTCTATGGCAAATGTTCTATGAGATCTATTTCTTTTAAGGGCTGAAACTAATTGGAATGTAACTGACACCCCTTCAAAGCCAAATGTGTCCCTATGGCCCATGTGGGATCGGTTCAAAACTTTAAGATATCCATTTTTTTATCCGAACTACAGGGGCAAAGTCTAAAACTATGCAGATATTCCATATAAAACGGAGTCTTTAGGAATACATTTTAAAATGTATCAAATATGGCAGACATTACACTTCGTTGAAACCTGAGTCACGCAAGGATTTTAAATCTGTTTGGTTGAAAGACCCAAAGTAAAATTCTTGGGCCAGTGCCCTATTGACTCCTTTAACACTAATTCAGCACTTTGTGCAGCTTTTGAATGACGATCACTCACTGACTCTTAGGTCAATGATGCTTACCAGACATCGACTCTCTTTGATAAAAAAAGCGTAGGATCCATCTCCATATGCTCTGGTCCGCTCCAGGTCTAACAGCCCCAAACAATGCAAATAGCCCGTATAAAACAAGGCTTCAGGAATACATTTCAATATCAAGATGAATATACCTGATATCAATGAAATCAGGAGTATCCGACTCACTTTTGTAAACAGTGCCTACAGTTCGTTTTCGATCCTTTCCAGTCTACAATGCAAACGCTTCGTCTCTGACCCTATTTGGCCAACATTACGTACGCTCCATCTCAAGACCTCTTTGGTCCGGATTGGGATATGACTATCCTAAATCAAAACGAACTAAGTAAACTTTTACAAATGGTGTTTGATTTTCATCATTGTTGGTATCTAAAGTGTGTCAACCTTGTTGATTACAGATCTGTGCTATTATTGCAGTATAGATGTTCAAATTCAAAATATATAATTTACAGATAGGGTTCACTTTTCACCGAAGTTACAACTTAGGAATTTATGGATGTTGGGACCCTTGACCCTTTTTATCTGATCAAGGTCCCTTTTTCTTTTTACATAGATATACCTATAATTTAATTTTAATTCACAAGTTAAAAGCTCAGAGAGGTTAGCCTATTTTCAATGTAATTTCACAGCAGGAAGAAATTGGTCTCAAACTCTATTTTTATCTGGCTAACTTTCGCCACTAAAATATAATTTATGCGTAGAGCAAGTTTGATTTTGACTTCCCATATATTTGATTGACCCGCGTCTACACTGGGCCCCGTCAAAGGCAACCTTAGTTTTTATGTGTACATATATTTTTTAACTTAGTTCGTGCCCAGAGTTCGTGTTCAAAGTTCGTGTTAAGAGTTCATGTTCAGAGATCGTGTGTAGAATTCAGACTTGATATTTGGAATTGACATTGGTAATAAAAGTGAGATATTTTCTACGACTTTATTAAATTATTTTTCCCCGAACTCTGGTGGGGTTAGGATGAGAGTATTGAGAATTGTCGTCATTGTCATATCTACCGGAGGACCCGTTCACATCTGAGGATATATTCATTAGTGGTGACACGGGTCGTGGCACCTCGGGGCAAAAAGTACAACACTTATCCCCCCCCCTTCCACCACATACACACGCACATACAGGAAGTACACTTGTTGTACCCAAACTGGTCACAGTATCAGTGCGGGAAGAACTCGTAGAACCCCTGGGACCGATCGAAGGTGTTACTATACTGTAAGCGAAAGACCAATGGTGGCACTGGTGGCGTTAGATTACGGATAATGGACATGTTGGCCAGAAGCATGAGGCCAATATCGCTACAACATCTGGATGCAAAATATATTAAAAAGATACTTCACAAATACTGCGTTATTTTTACCATTACAGGCCTTCCTGAGGATATTACAATTCCTGAGGATATTAATTATAAATCTACGGCTTAGGCTACGGTACATATATATGGGAGCCAAAAGGGAAAACCTATTAAGTAAAAATTCACAAACAATATTTGACTTTAACCAAGTAATTACGTAGTCCAGTGTAAAGAGCATGGGTAACTTGTGGAAACCAGTGCTGGTGTTGTAGACAAAAACCACCACTACCATCTAGCGTTTAGCGTTTCTTGACATTTTTTTCCAACTTCAAAATTGTCTTTTCAGAAAAGTGAAATCAGACTCTTATTAATATACTAATTTTACCAACTACAATAGTTACACTGAGTTTGCCTTATTATCACACTAAAAAGAAACGGAAGAAACACCAAATGTTAGATGACGTTGGTGATTTTTTTTTTTTCGACATCAATGCCAGTTTCCACTCTTATAAGTTATCCATACTCTTTGGTCCAAAAGCTAAGAACTCGTGAAACCTCAGCAAAGGAACACAAAGTTATAATGATGTTTTCTAACCTGTTACTTGTTCTCTTGCATCGGTTATTTTAACGATTAGAAATGTTTTATTCACTAATTTACAGATATTTTTATCACTTGCAAATTTAGCTTTTAATATTCAATTTTTAAAAACATAAAACAACAAAACTGACTAATTTTAAAGATCGCTGCACAAAAACAATTAGTGAATGGAAATTTGGATTGAATATTCAAATTTCACCTGAAAAATTTTAGAGAAAAGTATCACGACATTAAACCGGTCAATACTCGACACCCCTCGATACTAAATACCAAAACATGTAACGAGCGGAAGTTACTTGGAACGCGTAAATTAAATCTAAAATGTGTATAAACTAAAATAATTAATAAAATTAAAATGATCAGACATCACCCTAAAAAAAGAGGTGGGCTGCCCCCTCTTGATAAACTAATGTTTCCCACCATCTTGTGTCACATGAAATTATATTGGGTATGATTATGCCAAATAAATCAAATAAAAAACACGAGAGAGCCGTAATGTTTAAGATATCGAAAAGCCCTATGAAAACATGCAGAAATTCATGGGCGCATAAAATCTCGCTCTGCCGTGGTGGTATGTTTCCTTACGCAAATTGTTGTGAAGTCTAGTTCACTCATAATAAACAGTTGAAATATGGACAAGACTTAAATCAAAAACGAATTTTCGGAAAAGAAATTTTCTAAAAAAAACAAAAACAATATTAAAACTTGAACGAAAAAAAAATACTCTAAATACATGGGAGAGTATCAACCCTCTCAGTTCCATCCTTTATGCTATACTTTAACTAGCATTTTATTGTTATGTTATTTATGTTGTGTTTTTCTTATTATTTCCTTGTGTATAATATTATTTTGTTTTTTCTTTTTTACTCCGCATTTATTTTATATTGCGGGTTATAAATAAACTTATTTACTTACTTACTAAAAGTCTACAAGAATATAGCAAAGATAACATACTGTTGATTTGTAGTATTTTATTTATCTATTGCCTCTCTTAAAATTTGAACTAAAAATTTAGCCAAATTGAAAACTGAAAACCCTGAATTTTCAAACAAGTCACATTAACGAACAGAGTAATTCTCAAACATGGTGTAAAAAGCATGCTTTTGAAAATGTATATTAATTTCATTGAAGCGCAAAAATAAATAGCAGGGAGTATGGGAGAGGGGGAGGCAGCCCTATCATGTTTAGGGTAATTTCTATTCATTTCAAAATTTAACGTTGCTCTTTATTTTCATGTAAAAACGTGTTTTCTAATTTAACGCTATAAAAAAGGTACGTAAGAACAAAAGCAAAACATACTGTAAAATAAATCTCTGTAACACCAATGAAAATTTGAACTGAAAACCCTATATTTTTAAGAAAGCACGTCTGAGGAGGCAATTCCATCCTATTAAGAGCACATTCTGTTCGTGTCAAGCTTTAATGTTGTCCTTTACTTTCATGTAAAAAAACATATTTTTTTATTTAGCAGTAAAAATAAACAGTTACAACTGAACGAAAGAACATAGGTATTTTTCATAATCCACCCTGTCTTTCTAAGACAAATAAATAAAAGTTAAAATAGGGATAAGTTTTCTTATTAGACAGTGAAAAACAGACACAAAAAGTTCTAGATATTTCGGATATTCAAGCTCAAAACTTTGAACAAACCCTGTTAATGAACCCTATCGGCCAATGAACCAGAAACTATCTGTGACCCGGAAATAATTATTTTATTCTGTATAAATTTTTTCAGTTATAATACTTTAGTGTTTCTGTTGATGACGATCACTGATGTATGTGGACGAAATATCCAAAACTTTTGTTATCTGTTTTCACTGTCTAATAGAAGGACTTATCCCTATTTGAACTTTTATTTGTTCATACAGATGAACAAAGGCTAAGAACACTATAAAATGAAGTTACGAGCTTCTTTATAAATAACTTCAAAATCTAGCTAAAAAATTTGATTAAAATCAAAATATATTACATGAATCTTTCAAAATTCTAACATAAATTTATCTTACATGGTTAACCCAAATGTGGCGATCATTTACTAGTGAGAAACTGTTACATGCCTGCATCTCTTTTCAATTTGTCTTGAATAAAATACATATCATATCTCTCGTTTGGGCAAAGGAGGGAAATTCAAGAATTTTCCCGGAGGGGGAGAAATTGAAGAAAACTTCTTATTCAATTTTGGAGGGACAACTGTCCCTATTCCAACGAGTATTTTATGGATTTTTCAACCTCCAGCACTTCTCTAAACGGCTTCCCTGTCAAAACGGAAATTTTAAATGATGTCTACGGAGCTTCAAACTATAATTGCTTATTGCAAATGTGTTTTTACTTTGAACAATTAAAAACTAAAATATACCTTATTAGTTATACAATAATGAAATAAACTGAATGATTAATGACCATATATCCTACACAATTCGTACTGACTGTGTATTAGGCGATTTTTCCTTTCTTTTATTCTTATCGAGTAAAAACAAAAATTATCACCCTATAACCACAAATTCGCAAATTTCAACCACAAATAAATATAGATGAAAAACAGAGGAAGGAAAAGGCTTTAGAAGAAAAAAGATTGTGTAAGTCACTCTTATTTTCCTATTTTACAAACCAAAGAATTTAGACAAGTTTTACGAAATGTAACTTGACTTATCAAACGACTCGTGGTAACAAACTGTCAAACAGGTCGCGGTAACAAACTGTAAGTAAGGAGCGACTCCTACTCGTAGAAATCAAAACTCTAAAAAAGGGGTGTTGGTATCAGGATATACATAAAAATATTCAGGTTTTCTTAACAGCACAAAAAATTTAAACTTCTTTAAGTTTAAAATTCTCAATCTCAAGTTACGCGTTAACTTAAGTAATCTCAAGTTAACGAATAAAATTTCGTTAATTTTTTCAAAAGGAGATAATTCCCAAAAATGGAAGTAATTGTAACTAATATTAAACTTCAAAATTCCTCAAAGTAAAACTAATAATAGAGAAGTAATACAAATTATAACTCGACTTCAATTGTTAAGAATACAATTTTCAGCGTAATTTTTCTATGGCATTCATATTTTATATAATCAAACACTTCGTGGTAACGAACTGTAAGTAAGTAGCGACCCGGCTCAATAGCAACCGAAACTGTAAAAAAACTCGACTTCCTTCACCCCCTTCGAAAAAGGGGGTGAAAGACCCCCTAGAAGTCACATACTTTTAATGAAGATAACACCACACATTCATCGTATCAAAAAAACCCTACCGTAGAGGTTTCAATCTCCTATCTGCAAAAATGTAGAATTTTATAATTTTTGCCAGATGAAAGATCACGGTTACATGTTTATTATTATTATTTTCCCCAGGGGTGATCGTGTCGACCCAGCTGGCCTAGAATATTGGGAGAGGGTTCATTCTAACAAAAATAAAAAGTTATAGTGCCCTTTTTAAGTGACAAAAAATTTGAGAGCAACTAGGTCCCCTCCCACGCCACCCTTTTTCCTAAAATCGTCCGATCGAAATTTTGAGATAACTTTTTTGTTCAACATAGTTGAAATACCCAATAACTATATCTTTAGATATAACATGACTTCCCATAGCCCCTGGGGAAAGGTCTTTAAGTTATAAAATTTGCCCATTGTTTACGTATGGTATTTGTTATTGGGAACTATGCAAACATTTTTCGGATGGGGAGGAGAGGACGAATTTTCTGCTGAGGAGATTTTGCAAGGAGATAATTTACCATGGAAAAGTAAGTTTCCGTAGATGAGCGTTTCAAGGCAAATTTTACACTGGGTGAATTTGCCAGAATTCCTATAAGAAAATTTCTTTATGTGTCTTGCTTAATCTTTACCGATTCAATATTACGCCTGAGATGTCAGGAATAATTGTCCGGGTAAATTTTCACCAGTATTGAATTGTCCAGAGGATATTTTCGTACGGAGGGCGCTTTTCCGTGGATATCTTAGCGTTATTTGAAAATGATCAGAAATTAAATAAAAAAACAAGTTTTTTTCAACTGAAAGTAAGGAGCAACATTAAAACCTAAAACGAAGATGAATTAAAGAGACATACGCCAGTCTTGACAGAATTGGATTATCTTATGGAGGTATAACAAGGGGGCGTGGCATTTGTCTCCTTTTTTGTTAAGGAAAAAGGAGACATACGTCAAAAAAGGAATAATTTTGAAGTCGCTCAGAATACTTTTAACAGAAAAGGATTATCTTACCTATAGGAGAAAGGATACATACGCCATAAAATGGAATAATTTTGAATTAGCGAGGAATATTTGAATTTAGTCTATACCACTGAAAAGAGCATATAAAGTTGGTTTAGAATAAATCCCCTTTATCTCCATTAACTTCATGATTCAGATCATTCAGAGCGGACACACACTTTTCAGTTTTTAGGCTCTCCTAAAAAAAATACAAAAATGGCGTGTGTGGCACTTCTGATTATCACAGCCGAGGGGTGCCATACGTTCTTAAATTAAGGCCTATTTAGGATTATCAGGAGATCGATCAATAAACCAAGAATGCTCCGTTTATTATTATTTAATTTACCTTGGTCAGTAACTACTTCAGTAGCCATTAGCCATTATGGCAAGTAGCCACTTCAGTTTTTTCGAAAAAAAGGTACTTGTCGGTTATATAATACACACTCGAGAAGGGAAGTTTGGTGAATGCTAATGAAATAAAATAAAATATGATGAAAATATAAAAGTTAGAAACAAATTTGGGCTGCATATTTGCACATTAAAGTGGGGGTAAAGCATACCATATATTAAATACGTAACCTAACCTTACCTAACCAAAATACCAACTAAATACTTAAATAAAATATAGCTACAATTTATTTTCCAACCACGCCAAAGCTAATTGTCTGGTATAAAGACGTTGCTTGACCAGTTTCTTGTCTCATGTTCGCGTTATTCGCGATCGAAATTCTCAAGTGTGTATTATATAATCGACAAGAACCAAAACTGGTAAGTTTTACCAAATCATATTATTGACTTGCGAATATTAAACATACCACTCGATGCCTTTTTTATGCTCTTTCCAAATATAATAATCATTTGTGAATTTTACCCCCACCCCTATATATACCAGTTCAGGGTATATATTTGCACATGGGGGGGGGGGGGCAAATTTTATTTTTGTTGTAAATGGAAGGTAAGTTTAAACTTTACCCCCACTCCCCTATTGTGCAAATATATACCCTGAATTGGTATATAGGGGGTGGGGGTAAAATTCATTTCCGACAAAAATTATTATTATATTTGGAAAGAGCATAAAAATAAGGCATCGAGTGGTATATTCACTTTATTCGTAAGTCATTAATATGATTTGGTAAAAATTTACCCAAACAAAAACTTAAAAGACCTCGTTTTCATTCTTTTTTAAAATTACGAAAATATAAGCCACACCCTTTAGTTTTAGACATGCCGACACTTATTTTCCTACGTTAGGGATCAATGGCGATCCTTCCGGCCTTAAATGAACCAAATCACATACGCGAAGAGAACTACTAAGCCCCACTAGAGAACTAGAGATAAGCCCCACTAGAGAACTTTAACTCATTTTCGGAAGAACTGTCAGATGCACTTTTTTGTTCTAGTTGCGATAAAAATTTGGTCACTACCAGAATAACAGCTGCCAAGCTTACCTTTCACAACAAAATAGCACAAATATTATATTCAAAATAATCCAAAAACTAGAATGCAACTGAGAGAAGGAGTCGATGAATAACGCAATCTCACCAAGCAGCAATCAAGTCCTTGGCAGAGAGGAAAAACTGGAGATACAAGTTCTTAAAGACACCACAATTTTTTCTGCATTTTTACTGTGACTTAATTATGAATACAAGGCGCAATCTACTAACTATTAATCATATTGACTGATACACAAGTCAGTGACTTAGATTTATCGCACCTGGCGCATGCAGCTCAAAATTTGCGGAAAAAGGTGAGGAATACGATTTCATGAAAATATATATGGAGTTGCAATGGTTAATATTACCCAAGGTTTTTAGTAAAACAACTATGTTCAAACGTATTTCTGTCTTTTCTGTAAACCAGGGAAAGACCAAGGTTTCATTATTAGAAATTAATCTGATTAAATTCTATTATTTAATTGATTAAATTAAGTTGTAGCTAAGCCTTTTCAAGTGCAGTTCTAAGGCAGTAGTCCCAAATAAAATAATAATAAAAACCCATTCACAATGAGACTTTACTAATACTGGGATTTAATTAGCGCTAATTTGAAGCAATCGGAATCTTTTATAGAATTTTCAGTCATTCAGAAAATTCTATTAATAATAATTCTAAAGAAAATCCTATTAATTTAACAAACATCTTTTTTGATTGTCTTGAAACTTATATCTGAAAATCCTTTCAGATATGTTTTATATATTTGAAAGGAGACCCCCCCCCCCAAGAAAAACAGAACTTAATTCATAAAATACTGATTTGCCTGAAAACTCGGTTCAAAAGGGCCAAAAAACTTTTTGTTTTCAACAGATTGCAACTTCAAGCCATAAGTCTCTGGGCCGACTGGACCGTACCGCACATGAAAAACTTTAGTTCGGGGTACTCCCTCCATACCCTCCCCCCCAAAAAAGGGCCAAGAAGCTTTTATTTCTGATGGACTTGAAACTTTCAAGGATCATTGCTCGACACTAAGGGGACCTCACATTTTTGCTCGGAGATAGAAGGGTGCCCTGAAATGGACCGAAAACTTGTTGTTTGAACAGTTTGAAAGTTACGGCCACAAATCCCTAGGCCAAGAAAAATATGCAAAAATAAAAATCTTGGGCCAAACAGGGGGGGGGGGGAGGGCTAAAGATCAGAGTCAAGCAGCTACAAAAAACCACTATTACCGTTTCTTTAGCCTGTTTACTTGAGTTTTTGGTAGAGGCCCAATCTAGGAAAACCTGAGCAAGCTTGACAAACTTGTCGTCCGTCTGGTGTTACTTTACGGTGAGTAACTTAGCAAGCCGTCAGGACGTTCTATCATAGCCTAAGAAAAGCACGAGCAAGTTGAATATTACTGTAAAAAAACATTACCAAAGTACTACCTCTGTTATGTTTATATTTCATACGCTTAATATTCTTTTTGTTGAAAGTAGAAGTACATTGAATGTTCTTCGTTTTGGGTGTGGTGACAAAGAAGTAGCAATAAATCAGTGGCTTTTCCAATCACTACAGATGGCTGAGATTCTAAAATCTTTACTTCATCTCTGAGTACGAGCAGATTAGCAACTCGACTTGAATGAATAACTTCGTTGCTAACCTGTTCTCCATTTTATTGAAATCATTTTTATGATAGCCTGTTGGTTTACTCTGTTCCCAAAAAAGACTTATTTCTCCTTTCTAAGTACCATTTGTCAGGTCCAATTTACTTGAGCTTAAGCTCGTCCCCCTTAGTGTGAGAGTAGATCACTGCTCTAGTGCTTGGTTCTGTGCTTCGCCTGTCTTATACAATGGAAATTTTATGATAATATCGCTGAACGTACCTATTTCAGTCATATATCTTCGTGCTTTGTTCCCTTCTTACAAGGACTACAGCGCGAGAGGGCTTCGCCGCCAAGAACATGATGTAAAATTTCTGCAATGGACGTTGAACTCGTCCTTGGTCGGTTGTACGTCTTCGACAACCCTCCAGATGCCATCAACCAACACAGGCTTGTCTCTTTCTCTCTCCTCCCTTGGAAGTACATCAGGCTCAAATAAAAAAGGAGGGAGAGCTTAATTTGTTGCAATTCAGAATCTCCTTTACCACTCATTTAAAAGACTAGAGCTATGATTGTGATTCGAGTCAGACAAAACACTCGAAAGTCGTTCTGGAAATTTCAATCCCAAGCTCAAAGATGTGGAGAAATAATACCAAGCCCTGGGTAAGTATATCCGTTGTCCAAGTATTCAATTTAAAAGAGAGGCCAAAGCGTGACTTCCATGTATCGTTTACGTGCTGTTCAGTTTTTGGGGTTGAATTTTCCAAACATAAATACAATCGTGGCTCATTGAATATGCCTAAACTTGATAATTCATCAAATAGTGACACAGTACCCCTTGTGCCTTGGCTAAAATCTTAATTTCTTACGCCTGGTTCAAAGTTAATTACAATGCTCACGGTGTTTTTTTTTGTTTTTTTTTAACTAGGTTCAAAAAGTTTTGCCGTTAAAAGTGAAGATGACAATGAATACCTTGTGCTTAGTTTAAACGTGTGATCAGGCCAAGTTGAATTGTAACCGTCCTCGTATTCGAGATATTGATTCTTTTTCGTAGCTTGGCATCCGCGTTAGCTGATCACTTGGCTCTTTCAAATCTCCGGTTTTAGGGACGTTCACATACCATTAAAGCTTGGACATGCAAAAAGTGTTGGTAATTGGAGCCTTTACAGAGGACTTGTTTTATTTATTCGTTATTATGGTTTTTCCAACCATTACATGTTATTTATTTTTTTTTTAATGCTAGCGTTAGTTGTATATTTAGTAATAGTGGTTCAGTACAGACAAAGACTGACTAGACCCCGAAGCCGCGCCTAAAATCGGCGGCGCGCTGCCGAAAAAAAACGGTGGCACGCCACCGCACTGGCATCAGTGTACTAACGCCGCTACTGAGTATAAAGGTTGCACCGTCACCACGCCGCCACCGTTTTTTTCTCTTTTTTGGTTATCTCTCACGACCACTGAGCGTCAACCGTCCTCCTCAAGAATCTGTTTCTTAAAGATTAATACTGTCATCTTGGGTTCGCCATATATATCGGTTCATAGGAAGGAGAAGAAGAAATTTTTCTTGAAACAAAAATTCTACCTTCCACTTTAAAATTCTTTTCATTTTTCTTTCTTATTTTTCGGATGAAAAGAAGGAGGTAAAAGAGCATTAATCACTTCAGGATGTTGTCATAGGCAGCGCAATCGAGATGTCTAAGTAAAGAACAAGGTTGGCACAACGTATTATTTATTTTTTTTTGTTTTTTTTTGTTTTCCATACCAGGGCAATTCGTATCGAAGGAGTTGTCGTAGAAACTTCAAAAAGGGCTTATTCGATTGGATATTGGAATAACTAGTGCCCTTTTCAATAGTCGAAAGTGATTGGAAAGCAGCTAACACCCCTTCCACGCCCACCCTTTCCCCAAACACATCCAATCAAAATTTTGAGGTAGCCAGTTTGTTCAGTGTAACTGATTTTCTTAGAGAAAATATGTTTTTTGAGGAGGTTACTCCCCCACAACCCATAGGGTAAGGGTTTTGTAGTTGATAATTTTGGAGACCACACTGCCTTTCCATGACGATAAATAAAAGTTCAAATAGGGATAAAATCCTTTTAATAGACAGTGATGATAGAAATTCACAAAAATACCAGATATTTCGGTCACATATACAGTGACCGTCATCAGTAGTAAAACTACTGATGACGGTCACTGTATATGTGACCGAAATATCTGGTATTTTTGTGAATTTCTATCATCACTGTCTATTAAAAGGATTTTATCCCTATTTGAACTTTTATTTATGGTTTTGTAGTTATACCCTGGAGGTATATAAGAACGATGTTGGCACAATGTATTATTTATTATTTTTTCATTTAGACCAGGGCATTTCATATCGAAGAAGTTGTCGTAGAAACTTTGAAAAGGGCTCACTCAATTAGAAGATAGCGGCTATCTCATTCAATTTAAATTCAATATTAGGCTATCTCATTCAATTGAGATAGCCATTTTGTTTAAGGCAGTTGAAAGTTCTGAAAATTAGGTCTTAGAGGATGACAACCACCCTGACAGCCTTTAGGTTAAGGGTTGTAATTTATGCCCTGGGGGCATATAAGGTGTTTCTACAAAGCGTTGTCGTAGAAACTCAAAAAGGGATCATTAGTTTGGAAATCGAAAAGCCTAGTGCCCTTTTTAATAATCGAAAGTGATTGGAAGGCTTGACATTTTAATAGTAGAGATCGATGTGGGTATAATGTATCATTTTTTTTGTTGTTTTTGTTTAGACCAGGGCACTTCGTATCGAAGGAGTTGTCGTAGGAACTTCGAAAAGGGCTCATTCGATTGAAAATAGAAAGGGCTGATGTCCTTTTTAATAGTCAAAAGTGATAGGAGGGAAACTAACCCCCCTTCCACGCCCACCCTCCCATCTGCCGTTATGTTTAAAAATTAAATGTTGCCATAATATTAAATCAAAATTCACTATGTTTATTCTAATTCTCAATAAGGCATCTCAGCAGTATCCCAAGAACGACTGAGGGTATTATGTTCAAACTTTCAGGGCTTCTTCTGCTCTTAAAATTTGACCAAATCAAAATAGCGTAAGTGTATCCAAGCTATCAAAGAAAGTAAACAAATTTGTTTGCGAATGTTATCAAGTTTACCCTTTCAGGTCAACTAGACGAGGTATGAAACTAAATTAAACACTATTATTTGTGTCCAGATTTCTATAAGGGTCTATGTTGTTAAATTTTGCTGAAAATTGTTTTTCAGCATACAAATAGCAGGCCAAACTATAAATTCTTAAAAAAAACGAAAAGATTTAAAGTATGATTTTCTTTTTCCCTGAAAAGACTATGCCAATATAAAACGAACAGAAATTAATTAAAAAAACTGTTTCCAAAAAATAAGTTTTTTCAAAGCAAAGTAAAGAACTCCATTAAACCAAAAATGAGCAAAATTAAAGTCAAATAATCTACCAAGCTTTAAACTAACACAAATCAGAATTAGTAAATAAACAAGACCCAAAACGAATAAGAAGTACAATAAATAACCGAGTCAAACTCAAAACGAGCAGACATTAAGATAATGTGGGGTCAAAACCCCTTTGCCTTCCCAAGGCCAGAACATAATTTGTACTTTACTGACAAAAATACAAATCAATATGCATTGTCAGTTTAATATACATATACTGATATTTAGTAATCAAAATGTTAATAATATTTGATTTATTAAAGTTATAAAAGTAGTAAAAACATTTATATTTTTTCAGGAAAGTGAAAATTATGTTCTGGGCTTGGGAAGGCATAGGGGTTTTGAGCCCAACTTATGTTAATTTCTGCTCGTTTTGAGTTTGATTCAGTTATTTATTGCTATTTTTGTTCGTTTTGGGTTTCATTTATTTATCGATGCTGATTTGCGGTAGTTTTCCGCTTGGTAGATTATCTAGAGCTAGTATAGAAATATATATATAGAAATGAATTAAATTTTTTTCCACAGTCAGCAGAGCACACTGAAAATGAAGTAGCCCTAAATTTTGTCTTGAAACGCTTTATATCGACCACTTATTTCAGAAAAGTATTTTGAAGGGTTATTACGTGTTGATAAGATAAGAGGGTCAATGTGCAGTTTAGTTCCTCATGTAGTTTAGTGCGCAGGAGTCCTATGGTCAAGGTGCTGGTTTGTTCTCCTTTATAAAACAACTTATTTCAGTAGATACAAAGAAGAAGCCCATTTGCGGCATTCTGTGGGACCCCAAGGTCCAGTACTAGTATCAGATCCCGCGAGTGGCAGTTTACGCTCGTCAAGTTCTGGCTGTACCGGCCACATGTGTCCCAGCTAAACGGCTTTTTAGCACGACAGGACTGATAGTGACTGCAAAAAGATCAATGGCTTCAGGCAGAGTGAACAAACTGACTTTTGTTACATCAATTGTAACTGAAGTGATGTATCCGCTGATTTAAAATTGTTGGTGTTGTATACAGTGTTTTTTCGATGTCGTTATTATTTTTTTTTTCACTTCCTTTTCGTATGTATTTGATGAACAGGACATGTTTGAAGTTCAAACTTTGAAAGTTATACACACATTAGTCCAAATCATTAACAAGAAGGAAATGACTAAACACGGGATTTTATAGGAACAATGCGATGTTAAACATAAACACAGCATAGGTTTCCCTGGGTCTAGTGGCTAAAAATGAGAATTCTACTTGGTCTGATCGACTGAGAACATAAACACTTTCCGCACGGCCCAAAAAATTCTTGTTTTGTCATATTGTTCTTGTATGTTTTTAGCCAACCATTTAAAAATCCTTACTAAAATCGAAATTGAACGTGCTTGGTGAAGTGGAATTTTTATTATTATTTTTAATTAGAAATATCGGCGCGCCGCCAAAAAATTTCGGCTCATACATTCGCCGCCGTCATTTCGGCGTGGCATAATCGGTTTATTTTCAGCGACAAATATTACTCAATCATTTTGTATCTTAACCTCTCAACTATTAAGTGATACAGCAGCAAATCTCAGTACGTCTTTTTTTTTTATCAGTACCCTTTTCTTTGCGTGCTAGCTTTACTTTTCTATTTGCCTTTTTGTCATTGTTTTACCATTTTTCTTTTATTTACTCCACTTTTATAAAATAGCTGGTTTTAATATGTCCATATTTTAATTGGAAACTTAGGAACAGAACTACCTGTGGACTCCACCTTTTTTTTCAAAAGTAAATAAAACTCTACCGAAAATAAAACCACAATATTTGACATCTTCTTCCTTTGCTCCACAACAACAATACCCTAATGAGGTTACGTTGGGTATAAATGACTGGGGCTATTCTGGTGTTCGATTCCACCATACGCTCAAATTCTCCCTTTCTATTCCCGGGAGGGAAACCCTACCGGGACGACCTCACAGAGACATTGGGTTGGACATTTCGCAAATCAGCCTCACTAGAACCATGGCTGCGATCAGTGTTGTATAGTGATCTTGAGGAGCAGTACTCCCAAAGAAAATTACAGCCTAGTAAACAACACGGCATGGCACTGGATTTTGATTCACGGGCATTTCTGTTAAGTTTTGTTTGTTTTGGTGCTTTCTTTTAGATTGTTTACGCTTTTCATTACTGTGTTATTAAATTATAGGTTGCCTCTCCACCATCACACAGTATTCATAGGTATGAATCAGAGGCGACGCTGTAGCGTTGCCTATAGTAAAGGCCATACGGCTCCAATGTTTTATTATTTATTTTCCCAGAGGAACTTCATATGGAAGGGGTTGTCGTAGAAACTTCAAAGGGGGATCATTCAATTGGAAATCGAGAGTTCTAGTGCCCTTTTTAATAGTCGAAAATGATTGGAGGGCAATTAGCCCCCCCCACGCCCATCATTCCCCCAAACACATCCAATCAAAATTTTGAGATAGCCGTTTTGTTCAGCGTAGTTGATTTCCAGGTAGAAAATATGTTTTTGAGGAGGATACCCCCCCCCCACAACCCTCAGGGCAAGGGGTTTAAGTTATGCCCTGGGGGCATATAAGGTTTTTATACAAGGCGTTGTCGTAAAAACTTCAAAACAGGCGCATTCGATCGGAAATTAAAGAGCTAGTGCCTTTTTTAATAGTCGAAAGTGATTGGAGTGTAACTAGCCCCCCTCCCCCCCCACACCCATCATTTCCCAAAACACATCCAATCAAAATTTTGAGATAGCCATTTTGTTCAGTGTAGTTGATTTCCAGATAGAAAATATATTTTTGAGGAGGATACCCCCCCCCACAACCCTCAGGGCAAGGGTTTTAAGTTATGCCCTGGGGGCATATAAGGTTTTTATAAAGGCGTTGTCGTAGAAACTTCAAAACACGCTCATTCGATTGGTAATTGAAGAGATACTGCCCTTTGTAATAGTCGAAATTAATTGGATTGTAACTAGTCCCCCTCCCCCCTCCACCCCCATCATTTCCCAAAAATATCCCATCAAAACTTTGAGACAGCCATTTTGTTCCGTCTAGCTGAATTGTAGATAGAAAATATATTTTTGAGGAGGACACCAAGGCCGTATACAGGGGGGGGGGGGGGGGTTACCCGGTTTGAACCCCCCCCCCCAAAAAAAAAATTTTTCACCGAGTCAAAAATAAGTCGAAAATTAGTAAAAACCTAGGTAAAAATCAGTAAAATTAGTCGAAAAGTGAGTCAAAAATTAGTAATCCCCCCCCCGAAAAAGTCGAATATTAGTAAAACCCCCCCGAAAAAAAATCCTGGATCCGCCCTTGGTGGAAACTCCCCCACAACCCTCAGGGCAAGGGTTTTAAGTTATGCCCTGGGGGCATATAAGGTTTTTATAGAAGGCGTTGTCGTAGAAACATCAAAACAGGCTCATTCGATTGGAAATTAAAGGGATATTGCCCTTTTTAATAGTCCAAAATGATTGGAGGGCAACTAGCACCCCCTAGTCCATGATTCCCCAAAAACCCATCCAATCAAAATTTTGAGATAGCGATTTTGTTCAGCGTAGTTGATTCCCAGATATAAAATATATTTTTGAGGAGGATACTCCCCACAACATTCAGGGCAAGGGTTCTAAGTTATGCCCTGGGGACATATAAGGTTTTTATAGAAGGCGTTGTCGTAGAAACTTCAAAACATGCTCATTCGACTGGAAATTAAAGGGCCAGTGCCCTTTTTAATAGTCGAAAGTGATTGGAGTGTAATTAGTCCTCTTCCCCCCCCCCCCCCCCACGCCCATCATTTCCCCAAACACATCCAATCAAAATTTTTAGATAGCCATTTTGTTCAGCGTAGTTGATTTCCAGATAGCAAATATTTTTTTGAGGAGAAAACTCTCCCACAACCCTCAGGGCAAGGGTTTTAAGTTATGCCCTTGGGGTATATAAGGTTTTTATAGAAGGCGTTGTCGTAGAAACTTCAAAACAGGCTCATTCGATTGGAAATTAAAGGGCTACTGCCCTTTTTAATAGTCAAAAGTGATTGGAGTGCAACAAACCCCCCTCCCACGCCCATAACTTCCCCAAATACATCAAATCAACATTTTGAGATTCTCATTTTCTTCAGAGCGGTTCATTTTCAGATAGAAAATATGTTTTTGAGGAGGGCACTCTCCCAAAACCTTCAGTGCAAGGGTGTTAACATATAATCTGGGGGCATATAAGGTTTTTATAGAAGGTGTTGTCGTAGAAACTTCAAAAAAGGTTCATTCGATTGGAAATTCAAAGAGATAGTGCCCTTTTTAATAGTCAAAAGTGATTGGACGGCAACTCGCCCCCCCCCCCTACGCCCATCATTCCCCTAAACACATCCAATAAAAATTTCGAGATAGCCATTTCCGGGTTCGGACAGGTCGGTTCGTTTCAAATTCTAGGCTCTGTCCTATTTTTATAGGATTTTCCGGGCCCAAATATAGGCCAAATATAGGATTCGGAAGTCCTCGGGATCAGATCTTTGGTACATGTTGTGGGATGCCTGGTCATATAAATTTGTCGTTTCCCGAGTTTTCGCATTTATTTATTTATTTATTTTTATTATTATTTCAAATACAAACTGTAAAAATAGTAAAAAACAGTAAAAAAATCAGATACACATACTGTGCCAACGATTGACTGATACAGGTAAAATATTTGGAATCCCTTTTGCTGCTTCTTGGGCATCAATTTCGATATGAGGTCAGTTTTTCTCTTTGCAAGAGACTGCTCCATTCTCACAAATTCCACCATCTGCTCTCTTTCGCTTGTTCTGAACTTCACAGCTCCTTCGACCAAAGAAACAGCTAGGGCAATGTCTATGGAACTCTTGGACTAGGCAGCCTTCTTCATTCTATCGGGCACTTCCTGAAGTAGAGTATCTACTACTGTTCTCTTTTCTTACTCTGATGCTCTTAAGTTTTTTTTCCTTTTGCTTCCCAGGTCTCCTATTTCTTTCTTTTTGTTGTGGACTTCCTGCAACTTCCGCTTGCTGTTCTCGTTGAAAGCTGCTTTCTCCTTCTCAGACAGTTCTTATTTTTTCTTTTCATTAAGATTGTTGATACCGAGACCGTGCGGAACGTGCAAGATTCAACAGCTCTTTTATAATAACAAACCATTCTGTTTTCCTCCATAAAGCTTCAACGTGTCAAATATCATGAGTCTCGCATCCAGAACGCGTTCAGACATCAAGGCCTGGTCTTCACCGAGAATCCTACCAGAACGCGAGAACCCACGCTCAACATCTGCGCTGCCATGCAACAACGTCAGCACCTTTTGATAAGCTTGGTAAGTTCCGGGTACTTGCTGTCCCCGCGCTCATTCACCAGTCCAGAATAATGGCTCCGAAAATGATCGATCCGAGTAAAGTCCTCACGGGGTCCCGTTTCCGTTCGCAAAAGCAGCCACTCAGCCTAGGCGACGTCTGAGCTTACTCCAATCGCAATCTCGCGTGCCACAACCGCTCTGTCTGCAATGCTTCTTGAATCCTTCATGTTGATCGGACTCAAACAGCGTAAAGCCTCTAGAAAACCATCCTTTTCCAAAGAACATTTGTTCAAAATATGTCGAATACTCGCAACAAAATGTTTTCGCACATTGACATAGAAAATGGTTCCACATTTTCTGAAACTATGGGCTGTTCTGCAAATTTTTCAGCAGGGTTCAACATTTCTGGTGAGAAATTTTCAGTCTCGGTCACGAAATCTGGAGTAAAGAGCCGTCCGCAAAGCGTTACAACTAGCCTTTTGATCTCTGAGTGCAGAACATGAATGAGAGGCTCTTCTTTCTAGAACAGTTGGATGAAACTCATGAACAGTTCTGCTGTTCTTGAGTTTGTGAAACTCATGAACACTCATGAATAGTTCAATGGCTGACATAATCTTCCTATACAGGTCATCACTTGTCGCGTGGCCCATAAAACTTGTGCATAAATGTCTACTCTGGATGTCGTTTCTGTATGAGGACCAATATCGAACACGTATCTGAAACTCTTTCATGCCAGCGTTGTTGGTTTTCTCGTCATATTCTAGTACAAAATATGACTGAATGTCCTTCACAAGCATTTGCTTACAGTAAGGATGCAGCGCATCGGTGATCAGATACGTGAGTTTCTTCGCACATAGGGACATTCCGTCGGGGATCTTACCGGGGAACATAGCATGGAAGGTTGTGACAATATGGTCTGAAGAGTTAGCAGACATGGAACTCTGAACCGTCTGAAGTGCCCATATTGACTCAGCTTTATAAGCGGCATCACACTCACAAAACATGTTTGTACTAACTAATAGTTTATCCTTGGTTGTTTCATCCAACTTGAAATTGTCTAGTCAGGTGAAGCTGTAGTGAATATAGTTGAGCAGTAACTGCGGCTCTGAGTTCTGCATATTGCACATGTTGGTTTAGCTGAGCAGCCCCAGCTCTGCAACCAAGATTTTTCAAGCAGAGTTTGCAAATGAACGAGTACTGGTCGTTCCCAGTCTTACACCATTTGCCAATCTTTCTACCGCTGCAATCCGTCTTAGCAACCCAGGTAGAAGCAGCTTACTACTCCCAACACACTGCATTAGTTAAGTTCAAACATCTCAACAGTTGTAATTACTTATCAATCCACACTAAAAGACAGCACAGTCTACAGGCAGAGTCAAAAGCAAAGAAAAGTACATCTTGGCTTACTTAAAGAGGAGTGAAAATTGCATATAATGACCAAAGTTCTTTGTGCTCTTCAACCAAAAATATAGGAATAATAGTATTTTAGCCAAAATATAGGCATTTTATAGGAGTGCATTAAAATATAGGAATTTATTGGAATTTATAGGCGAGTCCGAACTCTGCCATTTTTATTCAGCGTAGTTGATTTCCGGATTGAAAATATATTTTTTAGGAGGACACTCCCCCACAACCCTCAGGGCAAAGGTTTTAAGTTATGCCCTGGGGGGCATTTAGGGTTTTTATAAAAGGCGTTGTCTTAGAAACTTCAAAACAGGCTCATTCGATTGGAAATTAAAGAGGTAGTGCTATTTTTAATAGTCGAAAGTGATTGGAGGGCAGCTAGTCCCCCCGCCCGACGCCCATCATTTCGCCAAACACATCCAATCAAACTTTTGATATAGCCATTTTGTTCAGTGTAGCTGATTTCCAGATAGAAAATATGTTTTTGAGGAGGACACTCCCCCAGAACCTTCAGGGCAAGGGTTAAAGAGATATGCCCTGGGGGCATATAAGGTTTTTATAGAAGGCGTTGTCGTAGAACCTTCAAAAAAGGTTCATTCGATTGGAAATTCAAAGGGATAGTGCCCTTTTTAATAGTCAAAAGTGATGGGAGGGCAACTAGCCCCCCCCCCCCCCTACGCCCATAAGCTCCCCAAACACAACCAATCAAACTTTTGAGATAGCCATTTTTTTCGGAGTAGCTGATTTCCAGATAGAAAATATGTTTTTGAGGAAGACACTCCCCCACAACCCTCGGCAAGAGTTTTAAGTTATGCCCTGGGGGCATATAAGGCTTTTGTAGAAGGCGTGGTCGTAGAGTCTTCAAAACAGGCTCATTCAGTGGGAAATTCAAAGGGCGAGTGCCCTTTCTAATAGTCGAAAGTGATTTGAGGGCAACTAGTCCCCCACCTTCAACGCCCATCATTACCCCAAACACATCCAATCAAAATTTTGAGATAGCCATTTTGTTCAGCGCAGTTGATTTCCACATAAAAATTTTGTTTTTGAGGACAATTCCCCCAAAACCCTCAGGGCAAGGGTTTTAAGTTCTACCCTGTGGGTATATAAGGTTTTTAAAAAATATTGTGTCATAAAAATGTCAATAAAGGCTAAATCAATTGTAAATTTCGAGGGCTAGTGCCCTTTGTGCCTGTCAAAAGTTCTATTAGTGTACATAACCCCCCTCTTAAATCCTTTTTTTCCCGAAACACAAGCGATCAGAAGTTTAAGACTGCCATATTTTTAAACGCAGTTTTTCAGGCTAGAAAATAGGTCTTTGAGGATTCAAATCCCCCAAAGCCTCAGGGCAAGGGTTTTAATTTAAGGATTCTCCAAATCCTTCATATTATTTCTTATGGAAGGATGCTCGTATAAACTTTAGAGAGGGCTTGTTTGATCGGAAATTGAAAGTTCTTGTTCACGTTTAAAGAGTCAAAAGAGATTGAAGGGCAACTAGCCCCTCTCCCTCCTACACGCCCACAATGCATAAGATAAAAATTTTGAGATAGACATTTTGTTAAAATAGTGCAAAGTTCTGATAACAAAAACTCCGGTGTCGACACAGCCCACCAGGGCCCAGGGTTAGAAGTTGTAAGTTATGCCCTGGGGCATAACTTATTAAGGGGGGTTTATAACTTATGGAAAGGGGTTTTGTATGGGAAGAACACACAGGAAATCTATTATAATTATTCAATTATAAGGTTAAAATACATACTCTGTGATAGATGCAAAATTGCGTTGGCACACAAATTCCTATTAAGGTCAATTCCAAACAGCCGTGATCCCTTTGTGTCAGCAAGTGAAATGGTCTAAACTCCCTTATTGGAGCTTTTTTTTCATTTTTCCAATACATTCATTGTTGTCAATCGCTGTCCACAAGTTATGCAAGCTATCAATTGTTCATTTATAAGGTTTTTATCAAAGAGGTAATCGTATAGATTTTGATAAAAGCCTCATTCGATTTAAATTGAAAGTTCTAGATCCGTTTTTTAGTCAAGAATAATCGAACAGTAAGCACCCCCCCCCCATGCCAAAAAAAAACTTGAAACTTTTTGCAATCAAAAACGAACAAAAATTAATTAAAAAAAACTTTCCGAAAAATAAGTTTTTCAAAGAAAAGTAAAGGCCATTTTAAACTTAACCTCGGGAGATACAAATACCTGTTAAAATACAAACACAAAACGACCAAAAATTACTATTAAAGAATAAATGAAACCCAAAACGAACAGAAATTAAATAAACAATCATAGCAAAAAACATACAACAAGTAATAATATAAATGAATAAATAGATCTTAAAGCGAGTAATGCTTTGATTGAATATGAAAATCTAGCTTAAAACGAAAATAAATATTTTGCTATTAAATTATAAATGAAACTTAAAACGTACAGATATTAAATAAACAATCAATGCGAAAAAAGCATACAATATATATTAATGTAAATGAATAAATAAATCTTAAAACGAGTGAAACTTAAATTGAATATGCAAATCAAGTTTGAATCAAATAAAAATAACTACAAACAAGGGTTTGGGTATCGTCTCACTACAGAAGCCTAAAACCTACTGCGTCATTGGCGCTTTATTGAAAACGAATTATAGATAGATAGATAGATAGATATTTATTGCAATAAAAGCCACTTTGGGCCATGGCAAAAAAGGAAAATCACACAAAATAATAACATGATTATAATCACACAAAATAATAACATGATTATAACACTCATAGCAAAGTATGGTAGCCTACATAACAATAACAACGCAAAATTAAAAAAACATTACAAAAACATAATAAAGCACACGATACCATTAAACTAACATAAATAGATAGATGTATGTTACATCTATCAAGGGCCATGACTACAAAAATAACAAACAAGAAAACCACTTACACACATACAACAATACTTTCCACACTCACCCCACCCCTTTTTACAAAAATCTATCTCTATGTGACATACCCAATTTTATATACTTTGCTATCATTCTTATTGTCCCATAATTTTTTGATCCCATTACTGAAACCAACCACTCACTTGTCCCCACATTAACAAAAAATAAATCTGTCCTTAGATCCTGTAATTCGGGACAAAGGGCCATGAAGTGAAGCAGATCCTCCCCATTTTCTCCGCACATAGGGCATGTGTAAGGACCCTCCTTTACCCTTACCCTCCCTAAATATTTCCTCCTTTCTCCAAGTGCTAGAAAATTACCCATCCCTGAAATATACCACTCAATTTCTTCACTATTTAAACCCGCTTTAAAATAATTATCATATCCCCAGACCTCCTTCCAATGCCGGTAAATGCCGAGGGACACCGAGGCTGCGACTTCAAACTGCCAGTTCTGAATCTCCTGATCTTCAAGCACTCCCTTAACTAGTTTTGCTAAATTTCCTACTTCCAGCCCTATCCCCTTCCCTTCATTCCAAACACCTGATAACCCACAACTATTTAAGATTGATTTCACCTGGGAAGCCCATGAACATTTCCTTCTATCCTGCAACACCTCCAGATAAGCTGCATTTACTAACCTATTATTCTGTAAACCAATCACCTTTTCCCAGTATCCTATCATTCTAACCAACCTTTTTATTCTCAATGAAAACAATCCTAGATCACCCTTTAACACCAGATTATTAAATTTCCCGCTTAGCCCTAAAAGTCTCCTGAAATGTCCTAAATAAATTCTCTCTATTTTTTCCCCTCTATCAAAACCCCAAACTTCCCCACCGTAACTCAATGATGGGCCTACCTTCGTCTCAAAAATTCTCTTCTGTAGCTTAATATCTGCCGGTCCTAGATGCCTAAGGGGACTCTTCAATAATGCCCATGAAGCCTTCTGATCCTTCCAACTCGCTATTTGCACCTGATTACTCCATTTCCCTGAACTTGTGAACTTACATCCCAAATAAATATAATCATTAACTTCCTTCATCTCTTTCCCTTTAAAATAAAACTTATTCTTTTCCCTTTCATCATTTCCAAAAACTAATATAACTGATTTTGCAATATTTAAAACTAATTTTTTACTCTCCAGGCAACTATCAAAAATCTCTAACATCTTTTGCAAATCCGGAGCCGATTTTGCAAGCAGTACTCTGTCATCGGCAAATAATAAACAAAACAGCTCCAGCGACATTAATTTTAACATAGGGGCATTTCTATTTCGAAAATACTGTTCAATATCAATAGTAAAAAGAAAAAACAAACGCGGTGATAGAGTGCATCCCTGTTTGAGGCCTAAATTACTTAAAACTGGCCTAGAATAAGAAATACCTACCTTCACTACTACTTTAACCACCTCGAATATTTTCATTATAACTTCTACTAACCTAATTGGCAATCCTAATTTCACCAACACCACTTTCAACATACTCCTTGAAACTTCGTCAAATGCTCCCCTAATGTCCAAAAACGCCGTATATAGCCTATTTTTCCTATGCCTCGTATATTTACTAGCTAAAGCCTGTAAACAAAATATTTGATCAATTGTACTATAGTTTTCCCTAAACCCTGCCTGACATTCAATTAATAGGCCTTTATAATGCAACCATTTATCCATCCCACTAGAAAGGACTCTACAAAATAGCTTACTGATAGAACTTCCTAAACTTATCCCCCTATAGTTCTTATGTAGGTTTCTTTCTCCTTTCTTAAATAATGGGATCATAATCGATATCTGCCAATTTTTTGGCCATAGAGATGTACTTAGAAGTGCCAAGAACATCAATGCAAGCACTGGCAGTATCCACTCTCTTGACCATTTCAGCAGCTTAGTTTGTACTCCGTCGATTCCCTGAGCGGACGTCCCTCTCATGCTTTACAAGGCGTGCCATATTTCCTCCTGTCCAACCGGTTCCAGTAGTTTAGCGTCCTCTGAATCCAACTCAAAATCGGCTGTTTCTTCTAAACTATTCATCTCCTCATCTGCTCTCTCTTCGTCCTCTTCGGTGTATATCTCTTTATATTTTTGTTCTAAGTATTCTGGCCAGGTATCGGCGTGAGGGACTGAATCAGTCAAGCATCTGTTTTCTGTTGATTTCCTAATTAACTTCCAGAACTCCGTTGTATCATTCACGCTAAATTTCTCCCGTATGTTTTGGCTCTCTTCCTCTTCAGAACGTCTCTTCTTCAACTTAAGTAGCTTTTTATATCCCCTTCGCTTGTCCCTAAAAACCTGCAAATTATTTTCCAGATCAACTGTACTACTAGCCTTTAGCAATCTAAAAGCTACTAAAACCTCCTTCTTCTTTTCCTCACAATCCTTATAAAAAAAACTCATCAAACCAGTACTTCTACCATTTTTTCTCCTACATGCCACCTTAGTTCCAATCTTATACAAAACCCCCGACAAAAAATCAACAGAACCTGCTCTATCCCCTTCCCTTGCCATATCCTCACTCTTCTGAATAAATGAATCCAGCCCTCTATCCTCAACTAGTACCTTTTTCAACTTCTCCTCACTATCATTATCAAACCTTAAACCTTCCCTCCAATCAAGCTCATTACCCATCTTTCCCTTAGCCCCAAACTTCTTTTTCCGGCTCTCAGCCCATCCTCCCCCTCCTAATTCAACCCTAATAGGCACGTGATCCGACCCTGCAAGCGCCATCACCTCAAAATCCACACAACCAGAAAGAAGCCCCAGACTAACAACCCCATAATCTATAACACTTGGAGATCTACCCGAAAAACATGTAAAATCCCCCACTCCTTTATCCTTCCCTGTCCTCCCATTCAAAATAACCAAATTCTGCTTACCACAAAAATCCAATAATTTTTTCCCCCAATTATTCTTTCTCTGATGACCGTCCTTACTAGTCCTCCTCATAACCGACGGCTTAATCATATCAACTCCCTTAGTTTTTCCTAGTTCGAGACCCACCTCCTCCTCACGGGCTCCTTCATCCTCCCCTGTATATCCGTTAAAATCCCCTAGAAAAATAAAATAATCGGACGGAAACTGTTCTGAAAAACGATCCATATCATTTTCTAATATCTCCCAGGTATCCTTATCACTACAAGTGCTAGTTTCCGGCGGTAAATACACTGAACAAAAGATAAACGAATTACTACCTAAAGGTACTCGCACCCATACTAGATTACATGAAACACTTTTCAATCGAGATAAATTTCGCCATCTATTCGTTATCAATAATGCCACTCCTCCATAAGTTCTACCATTCTGCGATCGCTTTCTTTGTGATCCAAAATAAGAAAAACCTTCTATTCTCTCCTCCTTTTCCAGCCACGTTTCTACTAATGATACAACTGAAAAATCACAACATTTAAGAAGACACTCTAATTTAAGATACGAAAAGCCCTGAACATTCCAATGCGCTAAATGACACTCGTAAATTGCGCCATGGCCCTGCTTATCCTATCCAGTATTTGAGCCAATGGGTTGTGACGAGTTAAATAGCCGCCTAGGCTCCATTTTATTAGGATCGTCAGCTCTAACCGACTTGCTCTTCTGTCTTAGGTGGTCATCTGGGCTAATAATTTGTTGGCTGTTATGTTTGGGAGCCCCCACAGACCCGACAAAAGTTGATGTGGAGCCTTTTTTAATAACAGGAGTTTCACTGTTCACCCCATTTATTTCGTTATCACTACTAAGCTCCTCCACTACACTAAAGAAAGATTGAATTGAAGATGAAGATCCAGAAAGCGATCTTGAATTGCAAGGTTCTTCCAGGTTAAACCGATTTTTTTCAGAAACAAAACTCTTTACTAAACTTTTTTGTGGCACTGATAAAGACCCAGGTTCACGGAGAAACTTTTGTCCAAAATTTTCCTTAAAATGGGTCATGGTATTCGCTGATGACTCTATATTAGGGGAATTCGTAACTTACTACAGACTGCTTATCAAAGCTATACGTAAAACACTTTTGACCAATATATAACTTTGTCCCTCTTAGTCTTGCTTCTCTATTTTCTCCTCTAGCCCGTTCAAGAAAAGGCTTTAGGTGGTTACGAATAGACAATTCACGCTTTGTATAATCGGGACTAACACCAAGACCCGCCCTTTTCAGGTGCGCACTTGAACGCAATATAGTATCACGAATGTAACCAGTTGTAAACCTAACCAGCACCGGTCGCGTGCCTTGTTTAGCGTTTAGCCGAAAAATGTCTCTAATGTCCATCATTTTCAGCCCTAAATTTGGCACATGTAAGTTGAGTGCTCTCATTACATCTTCTCGTAACGAAAAACCTTTGTTTGTAGGATCGAAATTATACAGGACCAAATTACACTTTTTAGACTCATTTTCTAGTCTTTGCAATTTTACGTTAGTAGCCGACAATTCAGCTTGCAAACTTAGGTAATCTTTCTTCAATTGTGACGTATCCTCCGAGAACTTGTCTACTGTCGAATCAATTCGCGACGAAATAGCAGATAGGTCGTTTCTCAATTCTTGAACCTGCGATGAAACTATTTCTATTCCGTTCAATTTTTGATTAATTTCTTGTAGAGTTTCAGAAAAATTAATAGAAGTCATAATTAATCCGGAAATATAGTTATAATAATTAGAAAGATTACTTATCTTTCTTTGAGGGCCGAGCCTCACAAATGCATCCGAGTGACTATTCCAGTGCCTGTACTTATTCACACAAAATTTCTGCTTAACATAGCAAGTCTTATAAAGTAAGATTTCCACTTAACATGACAATTCTTGTCAATGGGAACTGTTTTTCAAGTGATTTCACAGCCTGTGTACTTAGATGTAAGCGGAATGAATGCTGATGAAAACTGGGTCAAGTTCAAAGAAACTAGATTTCAATTTATAATCCTCTTCGCTAACTAGGTGTTATCTCTTTGAACTGTGAATCAATACTGATTGTGAATGTGAATCAATACATGTGAATGTGAATCAATACTGATGTGAATCAATATATTACAAATGTTTTCCTTTCGTACTTAATATTGAAAATAAATATTAAAATTACAGTAAAATTTTGAACTGATGAGCTTTTAGCAATTAATATCATTATGCATCAAATGTGCAGTTTAATTTATTATTTCTTTTCAAGTTTGGTCAAGACAAATGTAGGTTTAGTGCAAGCTAAATTTGGATACTATCCCCTTTTTTAATGGCAAGAACTTAAAGTCGTCTGCGTCTTTGGTTCTGCACTCAGAACGAATTATTCTTAAATTACAAATTTATTATTTTCGTTTTTTTACAGCATTGAAAATGAAAATAAAAATTTCATTGAAAAAAAAACTTGAACTGATTGATCTTTCAACAATTAATATCATTATATATCTAATATTCAATTTGATTTTGTTTATACTTTCCAAGACTGTTCAAGACTCATACAGTTTTGCCATTTTTTTTAACTTTTTTTTTTTAACTAATCGTGTTAGTTTGTTATGAAAACATTCTATGGCTTCTAGGCATTTCTATTTGAGCGGAAAACTGCACCTCAAACTTTGTGGAACATATATTTTCTTGCATGAAACACCAAAATATAATAAAATGTCAAGTTTCGGAGTGTTCTACCACTCGCAAGCAAGTGCCATTGGTATTACCTGGCGTCTGGACTATCATATAATCTACCAAGCATACAACTACCCCAAATCAGTATCAATAAATAAATGAAACACAAAACGAACAAAAATTAAAATAAATATTAGAGACAAACTCGAAACGAGCATAAATTAATGTGAGTAGGGTTCAAAACCCCTATGCTTTCTAAAAGCCAGAATATAATTTGTACCTTACAGAAAAAAAATTCAAATGAGTTTACTGAAAAAAAATGTGAATTGCCAATTTAATATACATATGCTGATATTTATTCCGTAAAATCTTAATTAATTTTTGATTTCTTAAAGTTACAAAAGTGAAAATATTTCAAAGAATTGTTTTCAGTAAAGCGCCAATGACGCAGTAGGGTTTAGGCTTCTGCAGTGAGACGATACCCAAACTCTTGTTTGTAGTTATTTTTATTCGATTCAAACTTGATTTGCATATTCAATTTAAGTTTCACTCGTTTTGAGTTTGAATTTTAACAGGTATTTGTATCTCCTGAGGTTAAGTTTAAAATGGCCTTTACTTTTCTCTGAAAAACTTATTTTTTGGAAAGTTTTTTTAATTAATTTCTGTTTAAAATGGCCTTTACTTTTCTTTGAAAAACTTATTTTTCGGAAAGTTTTTTTTTAATTAATTTACAAAAAAGAGTCGTGGTAATAGGTCTGAGATCGCTTGTGGAGGACGCAGCTTCTTGAAAGGAGTATGTGGCCAAGAACTAAAAACCAAACTCCATTGAACCGAAGGTCCCCAGGGATTTCTGTAGTCAGTTTACAAGTAGGCTTGACAGCTTTGAGTAACCTTGAGAAGGAACGTGTAAGGTATTAGTCATAGTGGTATGTGACCCTGTAGAACTGACTGACGGAGAAAGCCCTGACCCAGAAAAATTTTACGTATAGCAACAGGAAGACATTGAGAAGATCTCGGGTGGAAAATGGTATTTTATCTATGGGACTTTCAAACAGTTCGTGGTAACGAACTGTAAGTAAGGAGCGACCCGGCTCAATGGTAACCGAAACTCTAAAAAACGGAATTTTGGTACCAATAGATACATCAAAAGAATCAGATTTTAATTCTGATGTCAAAAATATAAGTTTCATCAAGTTTAATCTTACCCATCAAAAGTTACGTGCCAGAGCAAATTTGGCGGATTTTCAAAAAAAAGGGGGAAAAGATCCCCTAAAACTTATAGAACCTTAATGAAATTCACACCATCATATTCAGCGTATCAGATAACCCTACTGCAGAGGTTTCAAGCTCCTATCTACAAAAATGTGGCATTTTACATTTTTTGCCAGAAGAAAGATCACGGGTGCGTGTTTATTTGTTTTTTTTTGTTTTTTTTCCCAGGGGTAATCGTATTGACCCAATGGTCCTAGAATATCGTAAGAGGGCTCATTGAAACGGAAACTAAAAGTTCTAGTGCCATTTTGAAGTGACCAAAAAAATGGAGGGCAACTAGGTCCCCTCCAACGCTCATATTTTTCTCAAAGTCACCTAATTAAAATTTTGAGATAGCCATTGTGTTTAGCATAGTCGAAAATCTAATAAATATGTCTTTTACGATGACTGAATCCCCCACAGTTCCCAGGGGAAAGGCTGCAAGTTATGAACTTTGCCCATTGCTTACATATTGTATTGGTTATTGGGAAGTATACAGACATTTTCAGGAAGAATTTTTTTCTGGTGGGGGGGAGGAGAGGGTTACCCGGGAGAATCTTTCCGTGGAGGATGTTTCTTTGGGGTAAGGGACATTTCTATGAAGGGGGTGCCGGATTTCCAAGCATTATTTAAAAAACGATCAGAAATTAAATTAAAAAAAACAAGTACTTTCAACTGAAAGTAAGAAGCAACATTAGAACTTAAAATGAACAGAAATTATTACGTAGATGAGGGGGCTCTCCCCCAAGTCAATACTTCGCTCTTTACGCTACAGTTTTTGTTTAGTGCTTTCAAAAGAGCTATCTATTCTAATTAAACGGCCTTTGTGATTCAGGGGTTTGTGAATTAAAAGTTTTTTTAACTTTTAACGTAAAGAGCGTGGTATTGACTAAGGGGAGAACCCAATCATATACGTAATAACATATAGCCTACTTAATAAAAAAAAACAATAAAAAAAACAAGCGATACGGCTCAATAGTAAGCGAAACTTTTAAAAACGGAACTTTGATGTCAATAAATGTATCAAAAGAATGGACTTATAATGCTGATTCTAAATATATGAATTTTATTAAGTTTAGTATTACTCATCAAAGGCTACGAGCCTCAGAAAACTCACCTGATTTTTTAAAGAGGGGGAAACATCCCCTAAAAGTGAAAAATTTTTAATGAAAATCACACCGTCAGATTCAGCGTATCAGAAAACCCTATAACATAGGTTTCAAACTCATATCTGCAAATATCTGCAACTTTGTATTTTTTAACAGAAGAAAAATATACAAATATAAAAATTCGTTACGTAAGTTAATTTGTAAATTACGTCCGAACCAAATTTAGAGACAGCCATTTTGCAAAAGAAAAGAAAAATTTTTTTGCAAATTTTGTTTACTTATTCAATGACGGTGAGCCAAAATAAAAGCTGCATCAACTGAAAAACGATCAGAAATTAAAAAAAAAAAAACAAGTTTTTTAAACTGAAAGTAAGGAGCGACATTAAAACTTAAAACGAACAGAAGTTATTCCGTATATGAAAGGGGTTGTGCCCTCCGCAACGCCTCGCTCTTTACGCTAAAGTTTGACTTTGTCTCACAACTCTATTTTTTAAAACAATAAAAAACTTTAGCGTAAAGAGCGAGGTGCTGAGGAGGGGACAGCCCCTTTCATATACGGAATAATTTCAGTTCGTTTTAAGTTTTAATGTCGCTCCTTACTTACAGTTTAAAAAACTTGTTTTTTTTATTTAATGATACCAAAATCTAGAGGCACAAATGCTAAAACTACAGTTTGTTTACTTCAACTATCTGAAGTTTCTACTTAGACATTCCCTCCGATGATTTTTCATTGTCAAATGATTTTTGAAGAAATAGAAGATAAGTCTTCAAAATGCAATAGGGTCATGAGTCGAAGTTTCTACTTAGACATTCCCATCGCTAGTTGCCATTCAATCTTTTTGGTCAATTAAAAAGGTACTATAACTTTTATTTTTCATTCCAACGAGACCTCTCTCGATCTATTAAGACAATTGGTTCAATATGAGCACCCTGCAAAAAAAAGAGATAAAAACAAATAAACACACATCCGTGGTCTTTCTTCTGGCAAAAAAATATAAAATTCCACATTTTTGTAGATAGGAGCTTGAAACCTCTAGAGCAGGATTCTCTCATATGTTGAATCTTATGGTGGGATTTTCATTAGGAAGTTGAGTCCCAATGTCCAACGGGTTGTACATCCCCCCAGGCCTCACAGGTGGTAAAAAATGAAACTTTCATTCCATCGTCTTGTGCTAGTTTTTTTTATCGGTAAATCCCAAATTTCAGATTCGCCCCTACTCAGGAACATACCCAGGACCCAGGAGGTTAGGATCAGTCGAAGTTTCGGGGTGTTTTTATCCTTTTTCGAAAATTAGGAAAAAAAATCAGGCTCGTAGATTTTTATGGGTAGCATTAAACTTATTGAATTTTATATATTTGGAATCAACATAAAAAGCCAAATCTTTCAATTTTATTCCTTTTTACCAAAATTCCATTTTTTATGGATTCGCTGACTATTGAGCCGAGCCACTCCTTACTTACAGTTCGTTACCATGAGCTGCTTGACTAGACAACAGAAAACCAAGTTTTCTTTGAAAAGAAAGTAAAGAGAAACGTTAAAAAAAAAACAAAAAAAAACACACAATTTAGCCTAAATATTAAGGACTGAGATCCGACAACCATAGCAATCCCAACAAGCCTCTTTACAATAAACCTATGTTAGTTTGCACAAACTTTACTCTCCAACTAACAAACTGATCTTTATTAATCTTTGAGTGTATTTTCTAGGAAACACATTTAGCAGGACGTGTACATTATGATTTTTATTGCCATTTTTAACTGAAATATATCTGAACAAAACAGAAAATTCAGGTTACTAATAGTGGAAATGTTACCAAAAGTCATCTCGAAATAAAGTAGGAAGAAGTTTTAAGAAAGGATTTGCAGGAAATTGGAAGGTCGTCATAAGGAGTAAAATGAGTTGCTTTGAATAGATTGATGTGGAGGAGCGTGCGCAGCTGCGCTGTCGTCTGGCGGCTTGGTGCTGCAGTGAGTCCTTAGTACAATAGCAATAATAGTTCAACTGTATTTGCCTGACATTAGAAACACGCTTAATAAGTGCATTAAAAACACTTGGCTGTTACATTTTGCCACCTTTAATTAAAATACGTTTGTAATAGAATTGAATCTTCATAATTAGATTGTGATTGCTAGAAAAGGAAAATTATAGTTGTCAATAGTGGAAATGAAATTGCTTTAAAATGCCAAGTTTAAGTAATTGCATTAATCAATTTAAGTAAACGGTCAACCAGGTTTCTCTACCTAGTGATTGTAAGAAATCTCTACGTTAAACTTTTGACAAAACGATGCTAAGAAAGAGTGTAGTAATTAGACGAGCATTAGATCAATTTCTGTGGGACTCAAATTACTTTACATAACGACGCCTATAAAGCTGCTAAAGAGAAATTCGACCAGTTAATAACTACATTTACTTTAGTAGCATTATCAAAAAGGATGAAGTGAAGATGTAAAAAAGAGAACAGTAAATGTGCAGAATGATTTTTCATTGTCAAATGATTTTTGAAGAAATAGAAGATAAGTCTTCAAAATGCAACAGGATCATGAGTCTGGTGAACTTACGGTTAAACAAATTCCAACGTAACATCGGAACTTCAGGTACCAGGTAGGGCGGAAAACACCTGGTCCTCCAGCAAGAACAAGAAGATAGCTGAAGTAGATGATATCCAAAGGAATTGTTCAAGGATAGTTTTAGGGGCTCGGTTGAATGACCGTATATCGGACAATAGGTTGTACAGACCATGGGGATATATCCCATTTTCTAGGGCTATAATGAAAGAAACATTAAGATGATCAACTCACGTTTTATGGATGATAGCTTGCTAAAAGTCATGCTTTTTGGTAATTTATCTTGGGTCAAACGAGAAGCAAAATAAGGGTGGCAAAAGTAATAGAAAGAGAAAGTAAAAGGCGAGACTCTGAAAGGATTAGAGCAGAGGATGAGCACAGGCGGTCACTTTCGGCCTTAGCGGCTTGGTACTGCGATGAATTATCAACGATAGTAATAATCCTTCCTCTGGCAGCAATTGGGGGTAAAAAGAAGTAGAGTCGAACACACTCATTTCCTAGCCCTATATTTCATGTACTGTAACTTAAAATTTAGGTTTATTTTTCGCCAACGATTAGCGAGGACAAGTGGCTTCACGCTATTTTGATTTGGTTAAATATTAAGAGCAGAAGTAGCCCCTTAAGATTAAAAAATAATACCCTCAGTCGTTCCTGGGATACTTCTGAGATGCCCTACTGGAAATTAGCATTAACAGAGACCGTTTTAATTTAATCTTAAGGTTCAGTACCAGAGCAATCGCAATCTCCACTGGAGCTAATGTATACTAACATTAATTTATTTATAAACAGCTAAAAGCATAAGAAAAAAGTAGAGTACAAAGAAAATAGAAAGAAAAAAAGACAACACAGACACAAAAACTACAATTGAACAAAACAACGGATGAGCCCATGGTGTGGCCCGAGCTTGCCAGGGGTTGACTTTAGCAGATTAACATTAAGTAGCTCAAGCTCACTGGTCACATCAGATGTACTATAATAATGAATAAGTTTTCGGTTCCGAGTACGTGAAGGCAAATAAAAAAGGAACTAATAATAGCACAGGCACCTAACATCGCGGCCTTTTAGCAGACTAAATACACCAACAGGAAAAAAACACAGCATGATCGCAAAAAGTTAAATATAGCTTGCATAAAACTTTCCGATTAAAATTTCCCCTATTTGCTAAGACTTTGGTTTATCTAACCTGAACCGATTTTCCGATTAACCTGAACCTGAACGATAATAGTTCAGCATATAGAAATTCCAATCAATTTCAAAGAACAAACAATAGAAATAGTGAAACATTCAAGGGTCTTACGATGCGCGGGAGTTAAAACGTAAATACTCGCACCATTCCATTATTAAAGTTAAACCGATTTGACTAAATGAATCACGAACAGTACCAACCATTTTCGACAACAAAGACTTCGAACGGCTAATCACTAAAATGTCGTCAGCGTTTGCTAAATATGAAATATCAGACATTCCAAAGTAATAGCTTGACCAAATCAAAGCAAACATGAGGGCCATACATTCTTAAAAATAAGCAGGGACAAGACTCCTCCTTGGCGCACAACGCATCGAACAGAGAAAGATTTAAATGGGTTTACTGTAAGCCGCAAGTACACATGTTCATACCAATACCTCAAAACAAAAATGGCTGAAAAATTCATTCCATAAGAAAAAGAGAAAATGAAGCTTGAGTATGAACAACACTGTCAAAAGCCTTTGAAAGGTCTAGTGCACAGAAATAAATCTACCTACCACGTTCAGAAAAATCTTTCAAAATTTTTGCTAGTGCCTGACGAGCATGAGCGCAGCCAATCCCCACCGGAAACCAAGCTGTTTTTCACCATTTTTTGCAAAACAAGTTGGCGAAGGTATAATGGACATACTCGAAAACTTCACTAATTGTACATTCTACAGCTATAGGTCGGTATGAATTGCAGACGTTAGGGTCCTTTCCACGTTTCAAGATTGACGTTAACGAGCCGCAAAGAACGGAACAACAGAAAACACAACACACATCAGGAGAAGGAGCGGCAAGAGTTGCATGAGTGGAACTGAATCAGTATTCAAGTGTTTTGTTCAAATGTCATCAATGTCCAAAGAGTTTGATTTTTAATTTTTTATAGCATCATTAACAAACGATAACGTAGCAGGGATAAGATCAGCCTGTGAGAACTTTATCTAAGAGAGTCTTAAAGAACGAATGAACCTTATGATTTAAATAAATAAAATAGCAGAATAATGAGAGACCCATCTGTCAGCGGAAATGATATACGAATGGTCACAAGAATCAAACTTTCACTAGCAACAACTTTATTCCACTGAGATTTAGAATAAGATAAATCCATACCGCTGCACCGACACTGGCAAAGCCGCTTCTTAAAGGCCATTTTCATCTTCTGTTTAATATCAAAAAGATTTCCCGATCTAGGTCAGCCAAATGTAACCCCGATCCTAAGCCACATTTTGGCCTGGTTTTAACTCTTTTAATCTCAGGGCTAATGCTCTAAACGGGTTTTTGCGTACCGACACGAACCTTATCAAGAAGCACTGCTACTTTTATCACAGGCTTCGATATGCATGTCAGGCCGCCTGAGGGCCGACCTTTAGTCGGTTTAGCATGTGTATCAAATGGTCTAAGGGTACTACTTCGTCGCGGAAAGTTGCTACTAGCCGCTGTTAACAAATGTTCTTGGGGAAAAGAAACAATCATAATTGAGCATAAAATTTTCAAGAATGATGCCCTTCTCTTTGGTGCCACTAATGTGATACGACACAAGCAACAGATCTCGGGGATTCATGGTATTGTAGAAATACTTTGCTTTTGCACAGCGATATCACATACTTTCTGGCACCGTAGGCTATATGAAGCATGGTCTGCGCCGTATTTTGCACATAAGGGGTTACAGAGGCAGGGTAATTCTTTAGTAGAGGTTTGTGGGCCGGCGCAGCGACCACATTTAGGGACGGTACTGGTACAATGCGCCACTAAATGGTCGGGAGAAAGGCACTTATTGGAACATCTAGGGAGTCTTAAGAACTAGTGAATACGACTAATCTCGTCCTCGACTTCCATGCCATCTTTTTTTCTACTATCATTTCTTTTTTCTTCTATCAGCGACTTAGTTTTCTAAACATTAATTTTCAAACCTATTCTTGCACCCTGAACACTCAAAATCTACAAAAATTCATTCATTTTGCTAACATTTTCATCTAGGACGCTCAAATCATCAGCACAACCAAAGTCTAGTAGATTTTTACTTCCTCAATAGATTCTCTGTTCTCCCAGGGCCTTTGCTGCGCTCCATAGGGCGAAGTCTATCAAAATGATCCCTATAAATGGGGGTTGAACGCAACGCTACTTAACTTGTGAAACCAGCTACTAACATCATTTCCTACCTTAACCACAGCAGTGTTATTCTCGTACATAGCAATTATCACTTTAATGTCTTTGTCCGCTATACCCTACAAGGATAAGACCTTCACTAAAGCGCTTCTGTATGGTGGATTAAAAGCGTGTTCATAATCTATGTAACTTAGGACTGAAGGGATTTGATAACTAAGGCATTTCCCAATTACTAACATATGAGTGAAAGTTTGATTGACACCTTTCCCCTTCCTGAAACCGCACTTTTCTTCTCTTAAAACTTTATCTACAGCATCTTTAAGTCTAAAAAGTCGATTTTTAAAAAATATTTATTTTAATTAAATAATGTTTATCCATAACCAAGCATAAAGTAGAGAGGTTCTGCTAGATAAATGGGTTTAATGCTAAAATAATATTTTTTCAAACGATCATTTTTAAGCTTGAATACGACAAGACTTACTTTTACGAGGGATTCTAAGGTGAATTTATTTAGGACCGTTGGTTCCTCAGTTAAAGAACGTCAAGAACGTCAGACGTCAGCTCGTCTATAAAGAACGTCAATTGGTTCTCATTGTTCTGGAGATCTAAGCAAATAGTAGCAGGACATAACTTGTGTCGCAGGCACTCCGTTCAAAACAAGATAAATTTTATAACTACAATCTTTTTCCAATGATACAAATAAGCGATATTTCCTTCTAACAACAAATGTTTTTGTCATACACTAGATGTCTGTCGGTTGAAGAATCCAGCACTTCCTAGCGGCCATACTTTGACAGCAACTCGACCAATAATTAAGCCCTGTGGTACAGGACCATATACTCTGGAATCTATCGAGTTCGAGCGATTATCGCCCTCTAGCCATACATGTCCTCGAGGAACCTGAAAGTGTGTAAATTAATCAAATCCCTCTTTTTAAATAGCAGCAATTAGAACTACTTTAAAAATAAGTGACATAAGCTATATGAAATAGCCAGTAGACAAAAATATGTGCAGAGAACGATACACGAAAAATAAAAAAAAGTATAAAAACTGAAAAGAAAAAACCTTTGGGGCAACGCAAGTAGTAAAACAGTCCCTAAGAAAACAGAATTAATCATAAATCTGAAAGGTACCTCGTTAATCCTCTTGATCATAACTCATGAATTTATTTCAAAAATTAATTTTAAAACAAATTCGAAAAAAAGTATTTCAAAGAAAAGTAAAGAGTTATATCAAAACTTAAGACGAGCAGAAATAAAGTCTTATAATAGTTCAAACTTAAAACGACCAACAATTACTACCAAAAATATAAATAAAAACCCCCCAAAAAAGAAATTAAAATAATCACAACAAGCATAAAGATAACAGATATAGATGAATAGGGCCGTATCCAGGTTTTTTTAGGGGGTGTTTTACAAAAGAATTTTTTCGGGGGGGGGGGGGGTTTTTTTTTCGTATTGGAGTCCCAGTGGCCCAAACAATTATAAATTTACAATCTTACAATCCTTACTTACAATCTTACAAAACTTACAATCCCATCAAAAACATAAAAAATCACCGAATTTCGGATGGTCTGCCACCAACCTATTAACCTGATTATCATTTTTATTTATTATTTTTTTTTTTATATACAACAGGCTCCCCTAGGCCAAGGAAGTTTTAAATGTAACTTTCAAGCCATTTGGAAAAAAAATTGTTCCCTTTTCAGGTCCAATTTTTGGCAAATCAACTTGTCTTCGTTCAATTGACGGGACCCCTTGACGCAAGGAATTACAGTAAGTTTCAAGGCGACTAGAGAATTTTTTTTCCTTTTCAGTCCACCTTTTTGGGGAGCTCGTGCGCCCCCCCCCCGTAAAAAAAACTAAATTGTCAAACTAAATCAACTTGTCTTCGTTCAATTGACGGGACCCCTTGACGCAAGGACTTACAGTAAGTTTCAAGGTGACTAGAGAATTTTATTTCCTTTTCAGTCCGCCTTTTTGGGGAGCTCGTGCTCCCCCCCTAAACTAAATTGTCCAGTAAACCAGGATCTTCTTGTCCCCAAAACCTTATGGAAGTAAGTTCCAAACCAATCAGAGACAAAATGTTGTCTAGCTTGTTTTCAGACCCCCTTAAAAGTTTCAGCCTGATTGAAAAACAAAATAGTTCGTCCTTATTTTCTTTTTTTTAAGGTGGATAAACCTAAAAATTTGTTTCTGTTGTTAGGTTTTCAGTCCCCCTTTTTGGCGAGCTCGTGCCCCCCCCCCTAACTAAATTGTCCAGCAAACCAGGATCTCCTTGTCCCCAAAAACTTATGGAAGTAAGTTCCAGACCAATCAGAGACAAAATTTTTTCTAGCCTGTTTTCGGGCCTCAACGCCCTCCTCCTACCCATAAAAACTTAACCTCCCTTGGTCCAGGGAGACCCCCTCAAAAGTTTCAGCCTGATTGAAAAACAAAATAGTTTGTCCTTATTTTCTTTTTTTAAGGGGGATAAACCTAAAAATTGTTTCTGTATCAGGTTTTCAGACCCCCTTTTTGGGGAGCTCTTGCCCCCCCCTAACTAATTTGTCCATTAAACCAGGATCTTCTTGTCCCCAAAAACTTATGGAATTAAGTTCCAAACCAATCAGAGACAAAATGTTGCCTAGCCTGTTTTCGGGCCTCAACGCCCTCCTCCTACCCATGAAAACTTAACGTCCCTTGGTCCAGGGAGACCCCCTCAAAAGTTTTCAGCCTGATTGAAAAACAAAATAGTTTGTCCTTATTTTCTTTTTTTAAGGGGGATAAACCTAACAAGTTGTTTGTGTATTAGGTTTTCAGTCCTCCTTTTTGGGGAGCTCGTGCCCCCCCCCCTCCCAAACTAAATTGTCCAGTAAACCAGGATCTCTTTGTCCCCAAAAACTTATGGAATTAAGTTCCAAACCAATCAGAGACAAAATGTTGCCTAGCCTGTTTTCGGGCCTCAACGCCCTCCTCCTACCCATAAAAACTTAACGTCCCTTGGTCCAGGAAGACCCCCTCAAAACTTTTCAGCCTGATTGAAAAACACAATAGTTTGTCCTGATTTTCTTTTTTTAAGGGGGATAAACCTAAAAATTTGTTTCTGTATTAGGTTTTCAGTCCCCCTTTTTGGGGAGCTCGTCCCCCCCCCCAAACTAAATTGTCCAGTAAACCAGGATCTCCTTGTACTCAAAAACTTATGGAAGTAAGTTCCAAACCAATCAGAGACAAAATGTTATCTAGCCTGTTTTCGGGCATCAACGCCCTCCTCCTACCCATAAAAACTTTATGTCCCTTGGTCCAAGGAGACCCCCTCAAAAGTTTCAGCCTGATTGAAAATCAAAATAGTTTGTCCTTATTTTCTTCTTTTAAGGGAGATAAACCTAAAAATTTGTTTCTGTATTAGGTTTTCAGTCCCCCTTTTTGGGGAGCTCGTGCCCCCCGCCAAACTAAATTGTCCAGTAAACCAGGATCTCTTTGTACCCAAAAACTTATGGAATTAAGTTCCAAACCAATCAGAGACAGAATTTTATCTAGCCTGTTTTCGGGCATCAACGCCCTCCTCCTACCCATAAAAACTTAACGTCCCTTGGTCCAGGGAGACCCCCTCAAAAGTTTTCAGCCTGATTGAAAAACAAAATAGTTTGTCCTTATTTTCTTTTTTGTAAGGGGGATAAACCTAAAAGTTTGTTTCTGTATTAGGTTTTCAGTCCCCCTTTTTGCGCAGCTCGTGCCCCCCCCCCCGAACTAAATTGTCCGGTAAACCAGGATCACCTTGTACCCAAAAACTTATGGAAGTAAGTTCCAAACCAATCAGAGACAAAATGCTATCTAGCCTGTTTTTGGGCCTCAACGCCCTCCTCCTACCCATAAAAACTCAACGGCCCTTGGTCCAGGAAGACCCACTCAAAAGTTTCAGCCTGATTGAAAAACAAAATAGTTTGTCCTTATTATCTTTTTTTAAGGGGGGTAAACCTAAAAATTTGTTTCTGTGTTAGGTTTCTTAGCCCGGACTTATTGATGAATTTTTCAAGCCAAGTAAAAGAAGCTTTTCTCGTCCTTTTTGGTTTTTCTTTTCTTTCTTGTTTGCCTTGGGTCTCCTTTGTCCGAGAAAATATGGAAGCTTGTCCGACGAAATATGGATGCAAGTTTCAAGCCAATTAGAAAAAAAGTTTTTGGCTTATTTTCAAGGGACTTATGTAAGTTTGTACAGAAAAACAGAAGTAAGTCTCAAATCGTCCCAGAAAAGGCTGCTTGGCCCTTTTTCGGCCCCAGAGGAGTTTAAAACCCCAGAGGGATAAACCGTTGATCCCAGAGGAATAAATTCATCATGCAAAAAATTTTTGCATGATAGAGTAGTGCAAACGTAAATAAAAACTGAATCCAAATCAATATTGGAAAGTTTCTCCCAGAGAAATTTTTTTTATTTGCACCCTTAATTGCACGTTTAAGAAGAAGTAGCAATGTTAGAAAAGAATTTGAACAATTCACACAACAATAGTTCAGGTCTAGCAAGTAATCTAGGGGGAAGGGAGGCTAAGGGTGTAACCCCCCCCCCTACCTAACCTGAAATTTCGGGATTTTTCTTCTTTTTCCTACTATATCTTATATATTTTACTTATAATTCACATGTTACCGTCCTCCAAACCAAAGTGTTGTCCCACAAAATATTGCTCCTCCCCTGAAAAGAATTCCTGGGCTCATACTTAATCAAGCATGTTACTTAATTATTATATTACTAGACTACACATGAAGACTGTATATCTTGACTATCAGTCTTCTGATTTTATTAGTTTGCATTATTTTTGGCCTTTATTTTCGTCAATGGTTAGATCATAATGCCAATTCAGATATACCATAAAATCAGCAAACGTTTTCTACCTACTCGTAGATTAGGGCTATATTTAAGCATTAGGGGGAGGGGGGGACGTAGTTAAACTGGATAGAACTATGAAATCCAATTAATATGAATTATCTTAACAAAGTGACTTTAAAATGTTGTTATTGCAGTGTTTAGGTTAGAAAAGGATACGAGCTGCAATAATGTTGAAGAAATAGTCTTTCCTTATTATTTTAAGTATTTAAAAAAACTAATATCAGTGAAGCCACTTCACAAACATACAATACTTGACTGAAGTGTTGTTTATTTGTTTTATAGAATAACAAAACATTCTTCATTTGAAGAACCATATAGCCTATATATATATATATATATATATATATATATATATATATATATATATATATATATATATATATATATATATATATATATATATATATATATATATATATATATATATATATATATATATATATATATATATATATATATATATATATATATATATATATATATATATATTCATTACTTAGCTTGATCAACTAAAAGGAAGAGTTCCCTACCCAGCTTTTGCAGTCACTACTGCCTTCTGCAGCAATAATTCTTTTACAGATAAACTGGTCAGGTCGTCTAGGCGATTTTGCAATGACTATATCACCTTTCTTCAGCATCTTAAATTTCTGTGAAATCTTCTCAGCAATTACTACATCATTTGAAACTATTGTAGGCTCCATTGAGGGACCACTGAGCTAAAAATTTAAAAGACTAAATGGGTATGCTGATGTATGTGGACAAGATGTATTATGATACCTAAAGGAAATCTGTGTTCCCACCCTTCTATCAGTGGAGTCCTTTAAAGCCTTTTTTTTATACTTTCCATTTATGAAGCTTCTATTCTTTTTTTAACCATAATGGAGTTCTAAAGCCTGGACAAAGATCGGGAGCCCTGAAACACAAAACAACGTGTAAAGATTCAAAACAAACACAATTATTTCTTAAATTAAGAAATTTTACTTTTGTGCCTTCAAGTTTTTAAATCTTTCATTCAAACTCAGAATAAAACACCTTTCATTCAAACGCCTTATACTCATCCCTGTCTTCCCTCTGAAAAAAAATCACCAAGGAATTAAGGATGTGGTTCCTGATGTTTTTGCAATGTTGTCATCTTTAACTAAATCCAGCTAATTTTTTTTTCAAAGGCAACATTTTGGCTAGAAGCAAGATAGTTTGAGTTCTTTTTAAGAAAGTATATGATATATTAAGGACATATAAGGATATATTAAGGATAGCAAACAGAGAAAAAAATCTTGCAGAAGCTGGTCAATAGTTTTGCTTGTATGGACAGGCTATACAAAAAACATCAACACCACAAAGTAAGTAAGTATACTTACAACCCACAATATTACAAAAATGAATGCAGAGTACAGAACAAAAAAAATATAACCTGAAAATACAAACAAAAGCACAGCACAAGCAACATGATTATATCCACTGGCTGCAAATCAGGAAAAAAATAACTGAGAGGATCACTGGCATCTTTTTTGGAGTATTAAATGAAAAAAAAAGTTTTTTCAACCGAAAGTAAGAAGCAACATTAAAACTTCAAACGAACAAAAATTATTACGTATATGAGGGGGGTCACCCCCTCCTCATTACCTCGCGCTTTACGCTGAAGTTCGAATCGTGTCCCAATTATTTAAACATTAATCCTGAAACACAAAAGCTGTTTAATTAGAATAAAAAGCTATTTTTAGTAGTACTAAGAAAAACTTTAGCGTAAAGAGCGAGGTATTGACGAGGGGGCGACCCCCCTCTTATAAGTAATGATTTCTGTTCGTTTGAAGTTTTAATGTTGCTCCTTATTTTCAGTTGAAAAACCTGTTTTTTCATTTAATTTCTGATCATCTTTTAAATAAAGCTGGGAAATCAGGCTCCCCCTCCATGGAAAGATCCTCCTACGTACCCCTCAACCACCAGAAAAATCTCCCTTTAAAACGTGTGTATATATCCCAATAATCAATAGTATATGTATACAATGGGCTATGTTCCTAATTTGCAGCCCTTCCCCCAGGGACTGTGGGGGTTAATTCATCCTCAAAGACATAGCTATTAGATTTTTCGATGGCTATCTCAAAATGTTGATCGGGCGACTTTGTGGAAAAAAGAGCATGGGAGGGCGACTAGCTGCCCTTCTATACTTTTGGTCACTTAAAAAGGGTACTAGAACTTTTTATTTGCGATCAAATGACCCCAATCTTCTACGATCACTAGTTTGATATGATCACCCCTGGGGAAAACAAACAAACAAGCCAAATAAAAAAAAAAAAAAAAACATCCATGATCTTTCTTCCAGTCAAAAATGCGAAATTTCATATTTTTGTACATTGGAGGTTAAAACCTCTACTGTAGGGTTCTCTGATATGCTGCATCTGATTGAGTTATTTTCATTAAGATCACTTCATGTTTTGGAGCGTTTCTCCCTTTTTCAAAACTTTGGCAAATTTTCTCAGGTGTGTAACTTTTGATGGGTGGCATTAACTTTGAGGAACTTTACATATTTTGAATGAACATCAAAATTCAATTCTTCTGGTGTATCTATTGTTACCAGGATTCGGTGTCTTGGAGTTTCGATTTCTATTGAGCCGCATTGTTCCTTCTTACAGATCGTTACCATGAGCTGTTCGATCCGTCCTCGGATCTTCAGGGATGCTGTCGAGCAGCCCTAGCGGATCGGCAAGTCCAAAACGAGAAATAATCTTTCGGTTTCTATACCATCTTGGTAAACATACTCAAAAATTACAGTATCTAAACTAACCTCTCCTTAACTGAAGAAGGTCTTTATTCTACATTAAAGGATTGACACCAGAAAGAAACAGAATTGCTTGATAGCAAAAGCTAAAGTAAAGTTTCCGCAATCCTCGACTATACTTTCCTCTGTTTGGCAAGATTTTACAATATAAGAAATGGATACACTGTAAACCACTAGCAAGAGACGAGCATGTAGCTGAAAGAGTAACAAAAAAAGTAATGCCGAGCCACTTCATCTTAGAAACACAAACTCAAGTAGCATTGTACCCACACATAAACGAGAGCATGGGTTAGGAATATTAAAACAATGAAATTGCATTTAGAAGCGTTTATAGAAAGTTCAACTCTATCCAAAGCATCAGTCAGAACGTGAAGATTACTAGCAAGGCCTGATCTGACCTTGCATTCACTTTTAATCAATTTTTTATGCTTTATAGACTAAAACCCTAGCATTATTTTTTTTTCTCTACACACATAGTTGCTACTGGTCCCAGAAACAAAATTCCTGACTTCTGTCTTAGGAGGAAGGCATTGTGGTTAACTGGTAAAGGAGCAACAAACCAAGAAAAAAAGAATGAGAGGATGTTAAATTTTAATTCAAATTTTGCAGAGATAAAGATTAAGTGGTTTGAATTCATCTTCAAAAGCTAGGAGCAGAGACTCCCCAGAAAATATGAGTGGTGTGGACTAGGAACTGTGAGGCCATATAACCCTTTCTGTCAACCATGTGCTTTAGAATTGGGTGCTGAATTATTCAAGGTTTTAAAAGTGAAAAATACATTAATGGCAACACTGAGAGAATTAAATATAGTTTGCATGGTTGAGTGTTGGCATAATTTTGAAGATGATCTCCAGTGGCCCTCCTTAAACAAATATACCTTTTTTTCCAGTGAATAGAAAAATCTCAAAGAATAAACCAGAATTATGGTGGTATGATTATGTTTTTTAGCCTGACATCATTTTATTTTCTACTGTAAGTCTTGCCAGCCAATCAGAGAATATAGCTTGGGGTAGATTTAAGTGTGAAAACACCTTCTTTATTGTTATTTCTTTATATCTTGTGCTGCAAAACGGGTCATACTCCTCAAAAGATACATGGATTAGGTTACGTGAAGAAACGCATTATGTGCAACAGAAGTTTCCAGGGAACCATCCGGTTGTAGTAGGTGACTTTAACACGTATACACTTTTAATTTATTTGAGGTAAAAACTTTTATAGATGAGAATGCAGAGATCCAACGGGAGGTCATCATGGTGCCAAGGAGTAGTGATAGCATGTCTAGGCGAAGTAAATATATGGGGCAGAAAATTGTTAGCATATGGTGAAGACAATTGTTAAGCAATTGGTAATGGAAGATTTGGCAAGGACAGAGGTAGAGGTGAGTACACTTTCTTATCAGGGCCAAACCGTACTATCGTTGATTATGCTTTGGTAGATGCCGAGTATTGGTTTTGAGGTTCTGCTGGCTTCAAATCGTTTTCTGATAAAACTTTCTCTCCAAATTAGTAGGGTATCTAATTTTACTTTTCTCTTCCATGTCAGCTGCAAAAGTCAAGCCTTAAAGGTAAAAAGGTTACGTCAGGATTGAACTGAGGAAGAAATGGAAATGTATAAACTTGATTTTGCTTGGAAGAGTTTTGAACAAATCAAAGAGTTTATGGGACAGTTCTTTGAAACTCCAATATAGTTACAGTCTCCATGAAAAAAAAATGCTACTGGGTCAGAGGAACAACACAAAGTCCTGTTACAGTTTAGATTAGCTAGAAAGTAACACAAAGGTTTAGTAAAAAGGAAGAAACTTATATATCAAACTAAAGAACAATTTGCTTTCAAGAATTGCTTTCTAGCCTATAAATTAGCCAGTAAAAAAGAATTCTTGAACTCCTTGCATGTGCTAAATAACCAGTCAAGGGCGATCCCAGACATTAAAAAACCTGGAGGGTCATAAGAACTTAGCTACTCCACCTATTTATCCCCACGTGCATAGCAAGTTGATTCCCCCTCTGAGAGCATTCTTACGAGCTTATACAAGAGATATCAGAGAAAGAGCAGAAGAAAAGTATTAACGGCCACTGTGGAGGATCTTAAGGTACTGATGGAATCCCCTTTACTATATATAAAAAATTAATAGGACCCTATGACCAGTTTTCTTAAATTTGTTCAATGAAATCCTGGTTTCATGCAGATGACCAGTAGTCTGGAATATGTCAGCTTTAAAACCTTTATTTAAAAAGGGTGACCAGACCATATGATGCATAGTAATTATTGCCCAATTAGCCTAGTACCAACTATTAATAAATTCTTGGAAAAGGTTTTGGGATATTAGTCAAGGATGCTGGTTAAATATGGTTAACATTATCAGTGAGATGCAAGGTGGATGTCAAAAAGGGCATTCAACAACTAACCACGTTTTTATACTTCAAGCTCTCATGTGAAAACATTGAAGGGGAAAAGGTACCAGTACGCTTTATGCTGCTTTCCTTGACACTGAGAAAGCATTTGATAGCATTAATAGACCTATTTTATTTTATTACCTAGTTAAGATTGGGCTAACTAGACCCTTTTATTAAATTGCTAATTATTATTATGAGATTACTTTATCTAGGCCTATAGTTATCATTGCTAACCAAGGCATATGTAGCCCATACAGAACCTTCAATGGAGTCCATCAAGGAGGCATGCTGTCACCAAAGCTCTTCACTTATATATTAATGATTTGGGAGGGTACCTTGAACAGAGATGGGCTCCAGCTGTCTCACTAGCAAACACTATTTTCTTGTTTGTTGTTCATTGATGGCACAGCCTTGGTGGCTAAGTCAGCCAAGGAGCTTCAAACTCTCCTCAATTTAACTGAAGCTTTTAGAATCAAATAAATTGCAGCTAAACTTATCTAAGATAGAGATTGTCATCGTTCATAGTAGAAAGCCCATGATTTCTAATTTATTTATAAAGGTGAGTCAATAAAAGTAGCCCCCAGAAATAAGTACTTGCAATTTGTGCTCACAGTGAGCGGGAACTGGACCATATAAGTTAAACTGATGATTTCTTGTGGAAGAGCAGCTACAGGTGCTCTGCTCTGGCAAAAATACATAATAGGAATAAAAAATAGGAAGATGGGTAAGTACCTTTTCATGACTAATGTCCTACAAGTTGCATATTATGGTTACAAGTTGTGGGAGGGGGGGGGTACTATAGTGACATTATTGGAGTCTCTACAGTCTATGTATTTTAAAAAGTGTTAGGCTTTCAAAATAATTTTAGTAGTTTGGTTCTCAAAGGTGACCTGGGTTTACCAAATTTGCATCATAAGAGGATTACACAGATGATCAAGTTATGATTATAGGTATTATGTTTGCCCAATAACCATCAAGTGAAGGTGGCTTACAATGAGATGCAGAAATCTTCTAAAAATGCAACAGGGCCAAAGCAGGTTAAAGCCCTGCTTGATAATGCTGGTTTTTAATGGGCATAGGACTGGGGTCTCTATTTTAAACCTGGTGATTTCCGTAGTATGTTGGATTTACACCTTCAGGACCAGGATATTCAGGTTTATCTTACTGATGTTGAGAAGTTATGCAGTGCAAGATTTTAAAAGTAGATTAAAGTAGTGTATAGAGCGGATTATTACTTAAGACTGAACTTACAATGGAGGGCACTCAAGTGCTGGTTGTGGGTACAAGCAAACTGTGCTCCATTATGTAGGGACACTGGGATTCTTATGATGAAAATGGCCTGGAGGTGAGTGTTAATGTCCCTTTATGGGGAGTGGAGGGATGATCTGGAACACTTTCTGAGTAATTGCCAAAGTTTGAAGAATTTAAGGAATAGCTTTTGGGGAGAGGATTGTACCATGGCTCCCAGGTATCTTGGAGACCTCTTCTAGGGAGCTAACTATTGCAGTGGAATGTTTCATAGAGAAAGTTTTAAAGGTACAGAAGATATAATTTCAAGGTTTGTTGCTAGCATCCAACCTGTTGCTAGCATCCAACCTGTGAACATCTTGGCTGCTACCCAGTGAACCAAATTTTTCTTTCAAGCCATTGACCTCTTATGTGGAGGGTGCAATTGCTCCTTCCATGCAGGACCAGAAAAGTGTGCCAAAATTGATATAGCTAATTGGAGTGAGAGCTGGGGTTGTCCTGACTCCTCTTCTAAGAACATTTCAACAATCATATGCAGATGATGATATAGTAACTGTTTTTGAGAAACTTGTGAAAAATGAAATGCAAAAAAAAAAACAAAAAAAACGCAAGAATAAGTGAAAAAGAAATGTGATACGTAACCATTTCAATCATGGTCTCTGTAAGTTTTGTAAGCAGTACAAGTTTTTACATATTTGGCGTAATTTTATTTTGGGGTATTTGAATGTCCAATAAGTGCAGTTTTGATCATGTTGTCCTTTGTCCAGTTTTAGCTTGTATTGACAAATGGTGTTGTTTTACTCATGTATCACCAGTTATCACAGAGGGTAGGTTTAAAATCCAACCTTTTTTAGGGCAATGCCAAAAGCATTCGCGACCCCTCCTCCCCTGGGTCATGTTCCAGTCAACTTCCAATTTTATCCCCCTGTCTACCCAATGCAGAGCTTCATATCCCAGGAATCCATAAGTCTCCTCCATCCCAGGCACTTATGCATGTCCAGTTGACGCAACCCCTCAGATCACATTAGCCAATTTGGACAATCCCCAAACCTCCCCTTACTCACATCCCACCCAAAAATCTACATCCCATATACCAAGATCCTCTCCATACGTCCAAGAATTTGATAACTGGTTCTTGCCTCCATCTGCTATTTGCCAAAAGAAACCTGACCCCTCCCCTGTCAGACACCCTCCACCCTACTTCCCTTTCCCAGCATCTACTTGCCTTACCATCCCCCCATCCCTTGCACTTTATTCCCTGTGGGAACCATACCAATGTGACTGATTTGAGAGTTCCTACATGCAAAAATTACCCTGCAATAAATAGTCAACCCCTAAAATCATCTGCTCTATCCCAGAGCCCAAAATTAAAACCCACCCCAAGTATTACTGAAACTCATTGACTTACTTGACTTAAGGCTCCTGCTGGTGGTCCAGTGTAGAGAGAGATGAAACTCTTTGCCTCTATTCCAAACAGTCCTGCGCAAGCGTGACAGCTTCATGGAGATAAGTACCGATCATGGAGAAGTACTGGATAAGGCTGTCCCTCCATCTGAACTGGGGTCTTTCACGGGGGCGCTTCCAGCCATGTTGAGGGGGATCAAAATTGAAAAGTATGCTGGCGGGTGCTTCTTCTGGCATGCAAATTAAGTGGCCGAACCACTGTAGAGTTCTTATGGCGAGCTGACGAGAGTTGGGGGGTCTGATCCGTTAGTGTCAGCAATTGGGTGTTTGAGATGAAGTCGTACCACTGAAACTCATTGATGGTCATATTTCCCCTGTTGCTTTTTAAATTTCCAAAATTTTTAATTACTAATGCTGAAAGCCTCAATTTTTTTTAACAAACTCACAGAACTGAAGGTGCTATCAGAACTTAACCACATTGATCATTAAACTCCATCCTTTGGATCACTCACTCGGAAAAAAAGGAGACGGCATTATGTTTTTTGCTAAATGCAACCTTTTCCCGAAAATTATTCCTGTTCTTAATTTAGCTGAGTATGACAAAATCTTTAGACTAAGTATTAGACCTAAAGTACAACTCTGTCCCTATAATTTCATTGCAATAGCTGTCTTCTATTAGGCTACTTGCCAAAAAAAAAACATTGATGCAAAACGGAAATTTCTCCAGCAGTTGCAGACCAGTGCTTATTTTGTTGTTTCTAAGTACCCTAATGCCAGACTTTTTTTGGTTGGGGATGCTAATGAACTTAAGATAAATTCAACTTGCTCCTCTTTGAAAGTTCAGCAAATAGTTAAAATACCAACTACTAGGGGCAACACCTCTCTAGATATCCTTCTGAATAATATGAATAATTCTTACAGTCCTCCTTCAGCTTTGCCTCCCTTGGGTGGGAGTTACTATCTTTCCCTCCTCTTGTTGCCCTCTTTTAATTTCAAGCATTCATTCTCAGTAACTTATGGCTCTTACTGCCCCCTTCAAAATGCTGGAATCCTTTCTTATGGAACATGGCTGAGTACTGAAGATTGGTTTGATATTTATAATTTGTATAATCTTGATGAAGAAATCACTACCTTTCACAAAAAGCTAAAAGATTAATATCTAATTTCTTTCCCAGAAAAAAGATTTACAAAGTGCGCCAGTGACAAACCATTCATTAATCAACCCATAAAAGTGCTAATTAGAAAAAGTTGAATCTTTTCAGAAATGGTAAACTGGACGAAGCTAATAAGTTAAGAAAAGCAATTAAAAAGGAAATACATAAATCTGCCCAATCCTGCTGCAAGAATAAGGTCAAAGAATTGTATACCAGCAAACCAAAGAATTAGTATTCTGAGGTAAAAACGTTGTGTGACAGTTGTGTTTTTCTACTTATTTTTTTTTATGAATGGTTTTGCCATTCTGATATTGTTGTTTTTGGCATTGTTTTGCCAGTATTTTAGTTGTTTGCTTTATTTATGATTTTTTTCTTTTTTTTGGGGGGGGGGGGTTATGACTCCAAAATGCAAATTTGGCCCTTTGGGGCTTGTGATAGACATCTTTGAAATAAATATCTTATCTTAGGTGTTGATTGCTATTGTTTGATTTGTTCAATTTTTTTTGTCTTCATATTGAGTATTTTGCAACTGGCTTTTAAATACACATATATGCATACTAATTGATGTTTTTTTTATGCCCTTTTGAATATAGTAATTGCTTTGCTTGAAAATTCATTTTTACTCCCTTTATGGACTCTTAAAGATGCCATTTTTGTCCTATTTAAGACTTCTTTTTGCTATAGACTGTGTCATTCTTGTTTCAACCATGTATCCATAAATTGAATCAACTGTAATAAAATCAAGAACCAGAAAGCCAATAAGAAATATATAATCAAGGCTATATATTTGCACGTTAGGAGGGGGGGGGGGGTAAATTTTAGTAGAGCTGCAGCTGAAATGCGTTAATTACAATTATCCTGCATATTATTAAGTAATAATTGTTGTTTTTGATCCTTTTGTTTGTTCACCTAATTCATAGCTAAGTAATGGAAAGGTCTCTATATCTACAATTTTAAAAAGTAGTTTTCAGAATTTTTCTGGCTCTTTTTAAAAATTTCTGCATATTTGTTTTCATAAAAACATTTTACTTTTAAGACAAATGAAAATAATAATTAGCATCCCTGAATTAGCTACAAAGTGCAATTTTTTTTATCATTAGCCAGTATTTTTAAGAACATATTTTAGTAAATTTCTAGGTGGCGCTATAATTTAGCTAGGATGAAAGTGAAAACATTATTTGATGCTCTTTCATAATTCAATAATTGCTTCTGGGGCTAATTGTATCTTCAGCTCTTAAAGGGGCCCCAAAGGTATTATATTTTTGTAACCACACATAGAAGTTATCAACACTAGTTAAGTTATTGAAAAGTGGTTAAAACATATCACTAGTTTATAAATAAGTTGTTCAAGAGTAATATATTCCAAAAATACTTATTTATAACAATTCAAAACCTTATTTATTAGGCAACTGAAATATAAACTGGTTTCCTACAGTTTCAAGTTTTTCAAATACCATCAACAAAAATACTGCTGAATTTTGCAATTCAAAACTTAACTATCAACAATTCAGGATATAGGCCTATATTTGCACATTACATGAATTCGCACTTTGGAGTGAAATTAAGGTCCATACAGGATAAGTTGTGCTCAGGGTCAATTATGGCAAAATTTCATCACTGTGTTAGGTCCCAGTGACATGCTATAAGAGAGGTCTGCTGGAGAGATGCAATTTAAGCCCAAAGCAGCATCAGCCTCCTAGCAAGACACTCATTATGATGAAGTTTGCATCAATTGGTAGTTGAGTGGGACGGACAGTCCCACTCATATTTCCATGGCTTGTCCAGTCTGGACTTGAAAGATGCAGCTGTGGGTGCAGTCGCCGTTTCAGCTTGAAGGCTATTCCAATTATTGACAACACGCTTGGAGAAGAAGTGTTGCCGTGTTTGTTTGTTGACAGAACATTTTGACAGCTTTTGTGAGTGTCCTCTTGTATGGTGCTGACTTTAATCTTTGGTAAAAAGGGGGTTATTTGGTTGTGCATTATACTTGTAGGTCAGCATCATATCCCCACGGCGGCATCTGAAGACAAGTGTTGGCAGCTGCATGCGTTCCAGTCTCTTGTTGTATGAGAAATCTTGTAGGTCAGCTATGCACTTCCTGGCACGCCTCTGAACTCCTTCGATTTGACTGGTATCATTCTTATAGGAAGGAGAGGTGAAACATGTACCGGAATCCAAAACGGGCCTAACTATAGCCTTATAGAGCCTTAGAAAGACTGTACAGGAGCAGATGATTATGGTGCGTTTGAGGAAACTGAGGCTTGAATTTGCTTTTGAAACTGCTTGTTGCCAGTGGCCATGGAACTTCAATTGTTCATTTATCAGCACTCCTAGATCTCTTTCTTCTGGACTTGTCTTTAGTACTAAATCAGCCAGTGAATTGGGATAAGACATGTTGTACTGGTGACAGGGGTTATTGCTTCCAAAGTGAAGGACACTGTACTTTGATGTGTTGAATTCAAGTAGCCAATCTTGTGCCCATGTTTGGATTTTATGAAGGTCACACAGCAGACTTTGTTGATTTGCAGGCCTGAACAACTTGGAGTCATCAGCAGAGAGAGTGATGTTGTTTTCTGTTCTGTTCACCATACTGTTGATGTACAGTATATGAGGAATAGGGTAGGGCCCAAAACAGTGCCTTGGGGGACTCCACTTACAACATCACATGGTTCAGAGAAAACCTTGTCACCATTAGTGAAGAGTTGGACCTGCTGAGTCTGACCAGTCAGAAAGTCCATGACCCAATTGATCATGTCTGCATGGGTAACTGCTGCCGAAAGTTTCAAACTGAGATGGTTGTGTGGTACCTTTTTGAAAGCCTTGCCTAGGTCCAGTAAAATTAGGTCCACAGGGATTCCTTTCTCCAGGTGATCTGTTATGATGCTGTATGTCTCAAGGAGAATGGTATCAACCAATTTTCCTGGCTGAAAGCCATGATGGTCAGGGGAAAGTATATTATTTGTACAGAGATGTGTCAGAATCTCACCATTCACAATCTGCTCAAGGGTTTTTGCCACCACTAAGGTCAGACTGATGGGTCTGTAGTTTTTGACTTTGGTGAAGCCCCCTTTCTTGAGTATTGGGGTGACATGGGCCAGCTTCCAGTCTATGGGTACCTTTTTTGAGTCAAGGAACAGTTGGAATATGTTGCATAGTGGTTGTGCAATTTCTTTGGCAAGCTCCTTCAATATTCTTGGATGCAAGTTATCAGGACCAGCAGACTTGTTGATGTATAGTGCTTCAAGTTGCTTTTGGATGACAGGGGGTGGGGAGTAGAATAGGTGGCATCAGGTTAGGGATGTAGTATGATGGGCTACAAGGAAGAGGGCCATCTGGTTCATTGGTGAAAGCCAATGCAAACTGCCTGTTGAGGAGTTTGGCAATGTCCTTCAAGTTGGTCACTTCCTTGCTATCATCCATACTGAGTGCTTTTACTGACCATTTGCTATGGTCCTTACTAGATAAATACTTCCAGAACTTCTTTGGGTTATTCTTACTATCATCAGCTAGCTTGGACTCATAACTTGCATAAAGTTGTTTAGTTAGGCTTCTTAGTTTGTTTTGAGCTTTTGCAAAGTTTTGGTAGTGTTCTTCTTTCCCTCCTTTATTGTCCTTACTCCATTATCATCCCCTCCTTTTTCTTTCCTTGTGTATCTTGGGGGATCATGAAAGGCAGTGTTTTGGGCTTTGGCGTGAGCTTTACTGAAGTGTGCTTTTTTGAAGTTTAAGTAGCTTGTCATTTAAGTTAGCCCATTGTTGGTCGACGTCCCCTTGAAGTAGAAGCGACCAAACTATGCCTTCCAGCTCTTTCCTGATCGCCCTGTAATCTACATAAGTTTTCTTTATGTAATCATTTTTAATCTTATGAAACGACAGATTCACTTCTAGGATTAAATGATTGCTCTTTCATAGAGGGAGTAAGTAATTTATGTTCTGCAGCTGGTCTTTATCCCATAAGAACACTAGGTCCAGTAGAGTTTGTCTCTGGAAAAGTTGGCCTCTAGTAGCTTGTGAAAGCACTCTGTGAATAGATGTGTGCTTCGGCTTGTAAGTAAAGGTATATATGGGTATCCCTCTTTCCATATGAGGTCAGGGAAGTTGAAATCACAAGCTATAAGTAGGTTCCCCATGTAATTCATAGTTGCTTATGCAGCATTATTGCTATTGTCTGCTTGGTTTCTTGGCAGTCTGAGTCAGATGGGCTTCAATAAATACAGCCTACTCTGGTTATTACTCTATTGCTGTCATCACACAGGTTGAACCATACAGATTCAATAAATTGTGAGTTACCTGGGAGACATAATGACTGTATATTATAACATGTCTTGAATAGCGCTAACATACCATGCCTGCATTCTGAAGACTGTAGGTTTGACACAACACCATACCCTGGAACCTTAACATGGGAATCTTTGAGCTTGTTGCTACTAGACTTGTGACAAACTTCAGTCAATAGGATCAGATCATAATTTTTGGAATAAATCACAGATTTCAGCTTATTCAATTTGTTAGGAAGTTGGTCAGCATTAGTAATTAGAGCAGTAAAATCTGGAATTACTCGTTTTTGGTGTTGCCTACTTCAGTTGTTGGTCCCATTGCTTGGCTGACCTGAGTCCTCATCTGTTTTACTTAAAGTGGTTGCTGGCACTTTTGAGTTAGCAGTGTAGTAGCTTCCACAGCTTGTTTCACTTCCCAATGAGCTGTCACTAGTCATGGATGAGAGTCTTTCCATAGAAATAGCACTAACATGTTTGGTAACACACATATTTACATTATTTACACAGTTTACTGTATGCAACAATGTTGTTTTTCTGTGACTCTTGGTCTTTTTCAGCAAGGATGATCTGTCATACTTTGGATTCTAAAGACTGCTGAAAGTTAGCATCAAGTGCTCACACTTCTCCTTGCAAAATTTGCTTTGTTTCACTTGCACTATTCAAAGGATATGGCTACTTCCAAACTATTCACTTTGTCTTTTATGGAACCTAGCTCAGCTCTAAGTGCATCTCAGTTTGAGCAATGGTATTGGAGAGACTACTCTGAAGGTTTCCTATTGCTTGTGTGATCACTGAAGTAATATCTTGGATAGTAGCTGCAGGTTAGGGGGGGGGGGGATAATGAATGTAGGGGTGGTCTCATTTGATTTACACCAAGCACAGTAATAATAATAATATAATATTATAGATTTATTACCTGCCAAAACTGTAAAGATACAATGGGCGGCAGAGTATAGAAAAGTGAAAAAAGAAAAAAAAAGACAAACAACAAAGTATGGATTAACACGAATATATACAATGAAATGGGCCCTCAACATTCAAATAGCACATTCAACTCAAGTCTGTCCCTGAAGAGTTACCCAAGGATGACCTAGAGTCATGAAATTTTTATGAAAACTTGCTACTCTGGCAGGAACTGTCAAGGCAGGGTCTATCAATCCAAATCTACTGATCAAATACTGGTTTTTGGACCATGGTGGTAGTCCAAGAAGATGCTTCGCATATTTAAAATAAATCGTGTGCAACTTTTTCTTCTCTGTCTGTGTGAAGTAACTCTAAAACGGAGAGATGTAGAGAAAATTCGGTAAAGCAAATGCATTATACAATTGGGCTAAAATACCATGACTAAATCTTGCCTTGCTCAGGACAAGCTTTCCAAATGCAGAATGAACTTTTCTAAGGGTATCAGCAATAATAAGTAAGTGTGTGGCCTTGAGTGACATACCGATCGGGACTTCAAGGTAAGTAAGTGATGGAACAGGTTTGATTTCCGTATCATCTAGCATAACGCATATGTCCTCAGTCAACACTTTATAATTGAAAAATAAAAATTCAGTTTTCAATGGATTAAATGTATGGCCAACACGAGCATATTCTACCTTTAATGCACTAAAACAACTCTTTATTCCATTCAGGGTTCTACTAATGTTTAAAACGTTGTCAGCATAACCTATGAGCAACATCTCAATCCTGCATAAAATACACATTGTTGGTGCTTCATGTTGCACTTCGATTATGGAATTATTGAATAAATCTGGTGAATTTACTGCCCCTTGCCTAATACCCTTTTTCACTGGTATATCAATTTCTAAAAGCATATCACAATCCCAGCCAGGACACTTTATCCTAACACAAAGATTACTATACATTGAATCAAGGGGTTCAATGACCAAATTTTCTATGCCTCTCTCTGCTGCAGAGAGTAAAATATGTTTGTGGATAGACAAATCGAAAGCACGGGCAAGATCATGGGCTGCTAAAACTAAAGAATCATTGTCATTCTCAGCATCAGTCAGTATAGTCACCAGCAAGTAAAGGGCATGATCAGATCCAAGCAATTGCTGGAACCCAAACTGGTGTGGGGGAACCAAGCACATGCTTCTAATTTTGTCATGAATAAGAAGCTCAAATAGTTTACATAGTGTAGTCAACACAGAAATGGGCCTATATGAAGAGCACTGGGAGGGAGGCTTCCCTGGTTTGAGAATGGGTGTTATTACACCAATGCAAAAGATATCCAGGATGATACCTCTGGTAACAATAATTTGGAATAATAATGATACATGTTCAAGAAGTTGTTCACTACGATAGAGTAAATGCTGGCCACAAATTTTATCAAAGCCTCTTGAAAATTTCTTTTTTAGCTTTTTCAGGCATTCATGTATTACACTTCTATTAACTACCATGTTCTCTTTTGGCAGTTTTAGCATTTCATCTAGCTCACTCCAGTAAGAATTCCATAGTGCTTGGTTGGGACTTTTGAACTGATTGGTGAAGTAAGTATTCCAGGCCTCTTTTGTTAGAAGGGGGACCTCAGAGGTTGACTCTTTGGGCTTCACTAAATTCCACCAAAGGAGTTTGGGATCGAACTTGCTTTTCTTGCTGTATTCGTCAATTATGTCTCTATGGTGCTTAGACAAGGCTTTGGCAAAGGCACGTTTAGTATGATTCTTCACTTTCCAGACTTGCCCAGATCTTGGCTTACCACTGTCACACCATTGGCGAAACCAGAGGTTTGCAGTCTGGCATGCTTCTGTTAAATTTAGGTTAGCGGACCATCCTCTAATTTCAGTATTTACTTGAACTTTTCGAGAGGGTACGGCTGCTGATTTGGCACACCAAAGGGCATGGCATATTGAGGCAGAGTAAATGTTCAACAGAAGTTTCTGCTCTTTGGCCAAGGTGTCACTGTTGGACATCAGTAGCAGGAAAGGGACTTGGATCTTTTCAAGAATGCTATTACACACTTGTTGATACTGTTGGATTGCAGCATCATTGAGCTTCCAATCTTGCAAAACTTTGAGCTTTGGAGCTGTGCTTTTTTTACTTCAGAGAACAGGCAAGCAAAACTCAAGGATATAGGTAAGTGATTGCTAAGTGTACCACCCATTAGTACCAACACAAATTTGTCCTGGACATTGAATGATGTAACAACATGGTCAAGATTAGATACAGAGCCACTGTTATGACAATAACTGAAGTTTTTATCTTTATCCACAATCCTGAAGCCATCTGGTAAGACTCCTAAAGCTATTTGTGTTCTAGGACTGTCAGTGTCAGTAAGGTCACAGTTGAAGTCACCAATAATTAAATAGTCATGACCCAACTGCTTTTTTCTCAAGACACATTTAGCAAGTTTCTCGCAGGATAGGTTGAATTTTCTCTCTGATTGATCATTCTTGTAATTAGTAGGAAGGTAAACACAGATCAGAACAAGACCATAGACATCCACTGCAATAAAACTGTCTTGCTGCTCAACAAGTTTGGCAGAGATGAGATCTTTAATTACAATAGTGATGCCTCCAGATGGCATTCCTCTGCCACTTGATTTTGCTTCTCTAATAAAGAACCAATGCTTGTCAGAGAACTTGATACAATCCAAGCTATCCTTGCTTAAGAAGTTTTCTTGTATGCAAACTATGTCATGATCCTTGGCAAATTGTTTAATAATCGGCACCTTATCATGCAGATTTCCATTCATATTCCAAGATATTACTTTATGAGATGAAATGGTGGCTCTTGTCATTGCGGTTTCTTCATTGCTTTTAGACTTTGGGACAACAGACGCTATAACAGGGGTGCTTATCAGATTTGCAAAGTGTACACTGAATAGGATTTTCACAAGGATGCTCCTTTTCTGATGCATGCCCTTCTTTGCTGCATCTAGTGCAGCATTTAGAGTTTTCACATTTCAATGCTAGGTATCTGTAGTTTTAACAGTTGAAGCACCAGCACAGGACATTAATAAACTCATCAATATGAATTCTTTTGTATCCTATCAAGGGTGGGTTCAGCATTGCATGTTGCATATCACTTTTAAGGGAAAACTGCAGTTTGAAGGACCTGGTTGCTTGGATTTGCTCTGCTTTAAAACAATTTGGGACCACAGCTAATAGAGCATCAGCATCAATTTCTGTGGGTACAAGTCTAGCTATACCAGAAAAGGTATGAGTTTTCATTTTGGGGTCCAAAATTGCATTATTGCCATTTAGAATAGCAACACTCAGTTTTTCGGCTGCTTGTTTGTCTTTCAGGTTTATACACCATTCAGTTTGGGTTTGCTTCAGCTCACCAACATGATCTGTTATGCTTGAATTGTTGTTACATAGATTGTCAATAAAAGCTTTTCTCCCAGCAGCAGAAGGTGGCGGGTTTGCCGGTTTCTTCAGAATGACAGCATAGGTGGCACTTGTTGGTGCTTGTGTTGGCAGGCTATGTGTTGGTGAGTCCTTATTTTGGGCAATCAGTGAATCTAACTTCATATTTATCTCATTAATGTTTCTGGTAACAAATGCGCTGATTTGGCTACTGCAAGAGGGGACTTCTCAGGGCTCAGCAATAACAAAAGTTGGTAGCTCCACACTTTTCAGATCACATTTTTTTCATTAAGATTTTCATTATGTCAAGAATGTTTTCACTTTCAATATGTTTTATGGAGGGGCGTATGTTTGGATGAACAATAGAGTAGATGAGGATTTTGGCCTCCTTGATTGATTCAGAAGTTGGTGCACATCTTAGCTATCTCATCTTTTGGTACACCACTCAGCATTGATCTTAGCACATAGTTCAGTACAGCATTCCAGACTAATTTTTTGGAGTGGTCATCTTGGCCAAGGAAGAAGTTGCTCATAAAATATTCACCAGCAATGTTGCTTGGCAAAAATTTCAAAAAGTCACAGTGGCATGGTCAAGCTACACCTGAAAATGGTTGCTGGCAATCCTGCACACGGGAGAAGTTCTTTGGAGCTTTTATGTCAAGGAAAATGAGGGGAGGGTAGAGTCCCACTACCTATTCCCTGCAGTTTAAGAGTCAAAGGACCCGGCAGGTACCTCTACTCCGTTGCAACAGGTGCCCTCCCCTCTTCTGCTTGTTTTCCTCCCAAGAAGAGCCTCAAATCCCGCTAATACAATGAAATACTGGTTTGTGGCTTGACCTCTAGATGGCGCTCCAACATAGGTCTTTGTAGGAGAGGTGTACCATAGGTGAATGAAACAGGAGTGATATTGATGGGGAAGAAAAGTGCTTAAAGTTGTTATTGTTTGGTGTTGTAGAAATACTGGAAATTTTGTACAGTCCAATTTCAAACCATTTTTCTCCTGCATTTTTACAAGAAGTTCATACTCTGCATCAGATATTTTCAGGAAGTCACAACACATCCATTTCCTACACCCATCACAAAGTAATGCTTTAGAGTTTTCTTCTGGTTCTAAAGTACATAACAGGCATCTGTCCACATTTTTCTGTGGGCTCTCTCTGGGATGTTTTGATTTTGGTGACATTTTGAGCACAAAGTGTTCCAGGATTTTTTTAGAACAAAAATCAGGATTTTATTTTTGAGCTGGTGGCAACCATGATGGTAGCCAAACATGATTTTTTTTAAAAACAGGCTATAACAAGGGTAATTTCCAAGCTTAATATTTCAGGATAGAGTAATGTTCAAGAAATTCAGTCACTTTCTTCAGGTAGAGGATTTTCTTCTGATTAATTTGGTAGTCAAAGGTTTGGAATTATCTCAAAGGTTTGGAATCAGTCCAGTTTAATTGTGTTAATTTGCTCACTCATATTTCATTTCATTCTGAATGAATTGCATCACCATCATCAACATTAGGGGGGTGGGGGTAAAGTTAAAGGTAAACTTGCAGTGGGCCATATAATTTAGCTAGGATGAAAGTGGAAACATCATTTGATGCTTGTTTATTCTCTTTCATAATACATAAAAAATATGTTTGGGGCCCCTTTAAGGGCTCAAGATGTAATTTGTAACAAAAGCAATTATTGTACTATGAAAGAGCATAAAAAAGGCACCAAATGACATTTTCACTTTCATCCTAGCTAAATTATTGTGCCACCTGCAAATTTACCCATATTTCTAAGCTTTTGGTTACTATGAGCTGTTCAGAGTTTGTTTTATCCCTTTAAGGGCTCAAAATGTAATTTCCCCTAGAAGTGACTGTATAATTACAAAAGAGCATAGAATGTCAACAAATGACATTTTCACATTCATCCTAGCTAAATTATTGTGCCACCTGCAAATTTACCCATATTTCTAAGCTTTTGGTTACTATGAGCTGTTCTGAGTTTTTTTTTAGCCCTTTAAGGGCTCAAAATGTAATTTCCCCTAGAAGTGACTGTATAATTACAAAAGAGCATAAAAAAGACAAGTGATGAAGCCTAGACCCAACTTTCAGACTCAGAATGGTAACCTAAATATGCAGTTTTCAACAGCATTTAGCTAGGGTAAGACACCCAGTAGTTGGCCACCTGCCTATTCTTGGACAGAATATAACTAACAGGGAACCTACCTCTAGACACCTGCCTATTCTCAGACAGAAAATACTGTTTTTGTCTTCTAAAAACTTTCTAAGCATATTAGCCTAGAGGTAGGTTCCCTGTTAGTTACATTCTGTCTGAGAATAGGCAGGTGGCCAACTACTGGGTGTCTTACCCTAGGATGAAACTGAATAGCCTAAGTCTGTTTCTTAGCTATCTCAATATTCTTTGGACCGAAATTTGAAATCATTCAACTGTAAAAGTTGTAGCAAACAATATTCGAGATGCCTTCCAGGCTAGCATGCAACAAACAGTAGCCTATTAGGATGGTGGGAAAAAACTTGGCAGTTTTATCAGTAAATTCACTAAAAAAGATACTTGCTATAACAACATCAGCAACATGCTCAAACACTATATGCGCAACACAGCCCCATTTTACAATACGTCCCAAACCAAATACAATGATCTTGAGAAAGCGTTTCATTTATTTAAAATGTTCTGGGTTATTCGATCTCCAACTTTTCCTAAAACATTATTATGCATAAGTAAAAAAAATGAGCGAAAAAAATTTTAAAGTGGGATTTCAATTTAAACATTCAACAAATCAAAAGAGAGGAGTAACAACCAAAGATACATATCAAAACACATAGTAATTTAGGAAAGGAGTATCAGTGGCAACGTTGTATTCTTCCTGTGAACACGTGCTTTTGGATTTTTTTTTTAGAATTTTGGTGATTTTGATGGTTAAGAAGACTGTAAACTAAAGGAAAGTAAATTGAATAGTGGTATTAAAGTTGGAAGTGACAATATGAGCAGCCAAGACCCCCCAGCAGGGGGGTCCACTAATTCCTGGAGCTTATCCAACTCCACCCTATATGATAATTCAACCAAATACCAGTGCTGGTGGACAGTATAGTAGCACTGTGCAGTATATTACAGCTCCAATGCCATACAGCCAGTTTCAGGCTGCCCATTTTCCCCAGGAGAGACAGTTCCAGCCTCAGCAGCAAGTTTTGCATATCCCAGTTAGTGACTCTAATGGACGACTCAGTGCGCTTAGTATGAGTGGATATAATTTACATGTTAAAAACAGGTTCCAGGTGCTTGACAACAATAATGAATTTCCACCATTATCAGAGGATTCTGATGAGGATATGTCAAGTGTAAATCCAATGTTGGCAGAAGGATTAACCGATGGCAGAGTGAATGAAAAAACTAGATTCCCAAGTCTGGGTTTGAATCCATCTTTGGGAAGAAAACGCGTGAGGTCCCCAGTTGAGAATTTGCAAAGTATAGTAAAAAGGCAAGAATTAGAAGCAGCAGTTTCTGGTCAAAGTGAGATTCCGTTGAATGAATTGCTTCAAGTAAGAGTGGAATTTGAAGTGACAAATAAAAATGAGAAACTAGTAGATGATTTTTTAATATCGAAATGCTTAAAGGAGAATGTTTTTCCCATCAAGTTCGAATTTGAATCAAATAGAGAAAGGAATGTGTTAATAGTTCATGTCAACCGCAATGAAGAATCTGAAAAAGTAATGAAAATACAATCACTTGGAGGTATGTCAGTGAGGGGAAAAAAGAAGGAATGCATTAAAAGAGGAATCATCAAGGGATTGCCCATGCATCTAAGCAATGAACAACTTAAAGAATGCATAGAGTCATCTGTTGAGATTACAGAAGTAATTCGTCAAAAGAGATACAACAGGGATTTAAAGAAACTTGAGGATAGTTCTGGGGTCATGGTCGTTTTTACAGGCAATTTTCAGCCACCCAGTGTATGGTGCTGTGGAAGGAAAAAAGAAGTTTTTGTCTACAACCGCAGAATTCTCCAGTGTTTTACATGCCAGCGTTATGGCCATGTGCAGAAAAATTGTAGAGCAAATGAGCCAGTCTGTTTGAGGTGCTGTGGAAAGCACGAGTCTGTGAGTTGTCCCCTCTAAAATAGTGATCCTGCAGAAAAAGTTAAATCTTGCAAATGTGCCAATTGTAAAGGCTGCCATTCTTCAACATCAAGGGAGTGTCCAATTAGGCAGCAAAATAGAAATATTCTGGAAATGGCAGAAAAATAAAACATGGGATATAGGAGAGCACAAATTATGTACAGAACATATGCCCAAGCTGTTCACAGTAACCAAATTCACAGTGCCAAGTCAACAGAGCGTAGTGGTCTTCCAAACCAAGGAACCGAACAAGACATATCTAGAAGAGTATCAGACACAGTTACAAAAATGCTTGTTGGATTATTATTATCCCCAGATTTGTTAAATATGGCCAGCCTTTCCCTGCTCGAGAAAGTGGAAAAAATTTGTTCATTTGTCAATAAATTAAATATGGGACCAATTGATTGTGAAGCAATAAGAAGCAAATGTATTGAAAAGTGAATTTAAAGTTACTTTCTTGGAATGCATGTTCAGTGATGAAGGAGAAGAAGGACATGGTATGCCATTATGTGATTAAAGAGAAAGTGGATGTCATATGCATTCAAGAGACATGGCTTAAACTTTACATTAAAACAGGATATCATGGATTTAATATAATAAGGAAAGATAGAATAACAAAGGAGGAGGTGTTATGATTGCAATCCGTACAAATTAGCATTATGAACAGTGGGACATTGATTATGGTGATGAGCCTTCAGAAGAAGTGGAGGTAATTGGATGTAAATTATATCTTGACTCCAAAACTGTGATCAACATAGTGAATATTTACAATCCAAGCGGTAACAACAAGGAAGTTGGTTCCTTGGCAGCTGGAATTTTTGATGAGGTACCTAAAGAAGAAGAACTTATAATAGTTGGTGACCTTAATGCACACAGTAAAATGTGGTGCAGATGTGATTTAATTAATGACTCCGGGAAAAGTATAGAGAAATTTTTACTTGAACAAGATATATACTTGGCCACTCCTAAGGGTTTACCTACAAGAAAGAATGTGCAATCCAGTACTTATTCAACTATAGACTTGGTGTTTACAAGGACTAGATTTTGCAACAAAGTAGATGTTGAGGTGGTAGAAGATCCTACACTGCATAGCGACCATTTACCAGTGGTAGTACATGTGGATAAGCCATGTCCACAGCAAACAACTAGCATTCCAAGATTTAGGATTAGAAAGGCAAATTGGAAGGAATTTAACTGTCAACTTGAAAATATGGACATTAAACAAATTTTGCAGAAAGCCCAGTCCTTGGATGACAAAGTGAAAGCTATTCAAGATGGAATCATAATAACAGCCAAAAACTCTATATCCATGTCTGATGGATGTGAAACCATAAGCAATTATTCTAAGTGGTGGAATGAGGAGTGCAGTCAGTTCAAAAAGGAGTTAAAGTGCCAGCAAAACATTTACAAGCGGATATCTACAGTCGAGAATTATGTTGCAGTTAAAAACGCTTACACCAAGTTTAAAAAATGTGTGATTGAGGCAAAACGTAGAAGTTGGAGAGAATTTGTTGAAAGTGTAGATTTTAGGAAGCCAGTGTCTAAAGTTTACCAGTTTATAAAGAATATGAAAGCAAAAGGTGATAAGACAGGAAAAAAAACCCTTACTTTTGAAAACAAGACATTGATTAGTGATTTAGGAAAAGCCAATGGTGGTGCAAGGCATTTATTAAAGACTATCGGAAGAGAAGATCCCTTTCATGATGAGGTAGCACGATCAACAGCAAAAGTAAGAAGACTTAGTAAAGTTGGTAACGATGAACCCTATAACCAGCAATTTACCATGAAAGAGTTGGAAAATATTGTGACGAGTCTTCCAGATACTTCCCCAGGCAATGATATGATTCATTCACGATTCGTGAAAGCAATGCCTAATAAATGGATGGATGCATTATTGGAAGTAATGAATCTTGCTTGGGACAGTGGAGTGTTCCCTACTATTTGGAAAAAAGGCTAGGCCGTGATGATACCTAAGCCTGGTAAGGATATGTCAAAAAATAAAACTATCGATTTATCACACTGTTACCAGTACTAGGTAAAGTTTTTGAAAGAATGATAAAAAGGAGGATAAATTGGGAGATAGAAAAGAGGGGTTTTCTAAAAGATATCCAGTGTGGTTTCAGGAAAAAGAAAAGCACAGTTGAAAACCTGCTCTGTTTTAAACAAGATGCCCTTTATGCATTGCAGAACGGATGGATTATGGTTATTGTCCATTTGGATGTGAATGGTACTTTTGATTCAATGGTGCATCGTCAGATATTGAGTGGGGTTATGGAAGCTGGAATCAGAGGAAGGACATTAGCTGTTACTGAGAACTATTTAACAGGAAGAGAAGACACTGTTAGAGTTGGCTCTGTAGAGTCTAGTATTATATTAAGTAGAAGACGCGGGGCTCCACAGGGATCAGCACTTGGTCCTGATTATTATAATATTGCAGAATATAATAGCAGCCGATTGAGAATGGAGAGTCGATTGAACGATTGAGAATGGAGAGTCGAAAGGGAGGATATTTGCTGACGATAATTCTTTCTGGGCAGTAGCAAGAACACTAGAAGAGACAATGGAGGTTGTAAAATCCACACTACAACAAATCGAACATTGGGTCGAGGGAATCGATTTGAAATTTTCCCCTCACAAATCTAAGATGATGATGATTACTAGAAAGAAAATAACGAACTTACCCATACTTCATCTCAATGGTAATCCTATTGAGTACGTGAAACAGACTAAGGTCCTCGGGTGTGTAATTACTGACAAACTGAGTTGGTACCCACATGTTGAAAAGGTTCGTGCTGCATGTATGAAGAGATTGAATATTATGAAGTTGCTCACTTCATACTCATGGGGGATGAAGGCAGATATGTTATTGGAGTTTTATGTGAAGTAAATTCGACCTAAAATTGAATACGCTTCAGTGATATATGGGTCTGGACCGCATTCAACATTAAAAAGGCTGGATGTAATACAAAATGCTGCTGTTCGAATTGCTTTTGGAGCAAGAAAAACAACACTAGTGATTTTCTTACTATCTGAAAGTGGTCTACCGGAACTTGAGACTAGAAGGAAAATAAGTGTATTGAAGTATCTGCAAAGATTATGGATAGCTGATAAAACCAACCCTTTGAAGTCAAGAGTTATAAAACAAGGAAGAATCTTCACTGCGAACCCCAAAAATAAGAGGTTCCAGGCAAATATATTTGAACAATGTGACAGTATTGCAAAACCTCAGGGAATTGAACTGAAGTTTACTGAGATGTTAAGAGTACCTCAGTGGTATTATCACCTCCTTGGAAAGAGAAATCTGTAGTATGTGGTTTGGATTTTAAGCAGATTAATAACTTAGATTGGAATACCTGTTTCTGGATATGGAAGTTAGAAAAGTATCAAGGATACTTAGACATTTATACAGATGGATCAAAAAATGAATGGATGGTTGGTGCTGCATTTGTTGTCCCTAAAATGAATGTTTCAGAACAGTTTAAACTTCACAGTAAAGCATCAGTTTTCCAAGCAGAGGCAGTAGCTCTTGCAGAAGCACTTGAGTTTTCATTATCAGAAGTGCACGAGGAATATTTTGGCATATTGATTTGTTCTGACTCTAAAGCTGTGATTTCTGCCATTAAGTCATTCCAGGAAGATTGGTACAAATCAGGAGAAATAGCTGAATGTTATTCAAAGTTGTTAATGTTGATAGAATCGAGGAGAGTAGCATTGCAGTGGGTTCCATCACATGTGGGAATAATAGGAAATGAATTTGCAGATAGCAAAGCCAAACATGCAGCCACAGAAGGAATGATTCGTAATTGCTCTACCCCCATAGTGATCAGTCAATTCAAATGTGTGCGTAAAGCTGTATTACGAGAAAGCTTTGAGAATGTGAGAGATCAGACTGGCAATTTATTTGTTACAAGCAAGCTGCATTGGAAGTTCGAAAAGTCAATTTATGAAAACCTTAGCAGACACGAAGGACGCCTACTGTTCAAATTGAGGTCAGGTCACTGTGGCACGAATAACTACAGAGCTAGATTTTACGGTGAAGACAGCAATTGCATGACTTGTTCGGAAGAAGAGTCTGTGGAACATTTAATATTGGATTGCGAGGAGTATCAGGAGCAAAGAGACAAGATATATGCTTTCTTCAGAGGGAGGCATGACCCCATAAGTTTTCACTCCATTCTTGGAGAGCTGAATGACTTAGAAGACAACCTGAAAATAGTCAGAATTGTAATACAATTCTTTAAGGAAATTGGAAAAGACTTGACGCTATAAAAACATTTAAGTTATGTGAAGTGATATATATATATATATAAAACAGTGATTTGGTTCCCAAGGTGTTCAACACAAAGGGAAACTCAAAACCCTTGATGATGATGATGATGATGAAGATGCATATCAAATATGTATTTATTTGAGGATTTTGAGTTGACCTGGAAAGATAAGTGCTTTGTGAAGGATCTTTAGGGGCAATAACTACTAATTCTACCAAACAGTACTACTTTAACAAAAAATCATGTAAGTAAGTAAACTGTGCAAGGCGTGTTTTCGGAGGCCCAATTATTAATGTCCTGTTAACTCTCATTAAAACTGTCCTATTAACTCTAAAAAACATAAATATTGACTAGAATTAATTGTGAAACAATTCTCCGATTTATATGACTTTCAAGAAATATCAAAACGAATCTTCCAATGTAAACCAAAGTTTAATAAATTATTTAGAACTTCAGGGAAAGCAGAAACATACAATAAGAAAATGTAAAACCTAAAAATTGGTCAGAATTACTTCTCACATGAAGAAGTTTGAATCTTTCTTCTTCTTTTTATGCCAAAGATTGTCGTTGTCGGTGAACCGTGTAGGGCAAAACAAAAAGCAAGTTTTCCCCGAATGGGGTGAGAGGATGTTGTAAAGAAAGATTTTAGGGAAAAGGGAACTTCCTGGGAGTGTACAAAGAGGAAGGATTTAAACAGGTTGGGACGGAGGACAAGCATACGTAGCTGTGATGGTTTCAGGCGACTTGGTGCTACATTGACTTATTAGTAGTAGTAGTAGCAGTATTTTTCACATTCTTTTTTTATTTTCCTATTTTTACACTGAGGACGGCTGAGCAGATATCTCGGCCAAAATATTTACACTGCATTTTCTTCTTCTTCTTCTAATTCACAGCAGGCGGGCTATTCAGTTGATACTATTTAGCCCTCTTCTTTTTGCTTCACTCTGTGGGCTACAGAGCTACTGTCTTGGTTGTCTCTTATTTATTAGATATTCTCAGATATCTTTCAGTAGATCTTTTGACTCACGGAGTTCAAATATAAGACGATAGATATCGATTCCTGTGCTCTGTGTGCAGGTATACTTGGCTAGGCTCTTGGCTGATAATGAGATTTTGTGGTGTTTGAAGCATTTTAACAGTTTACAAAGCAAGGTATGTTGTGCAGACGTCAGCATATTACATTCAAATAGGCAATGGTCAATTGTTTCATTATTTATATTACAATGCCTGCAAAGAGGGGACAGGGGAATTGAACCACTTGAATTAGAAAACTTATATGAGAATGCAAGGAAATTTAGTCCATTTGTTCCAGAACGAATTCTATGATAAATTTTAGAAAGATACTTATTGGGAAAGGAGGAAAGGATAGGATTAATCTTATTGAAATTAATATCTGATAGCCCCCATCGGTAAATATCTCTAATTGGGATTGGTCTCCCACTTGGCTGGTCAATATTTATAGCATTTTTTGCTATTTCATCAACCTGAGGATTACCACTTATGCCAGAGTGGCTAGGAATGTACAGAAAATAAGTTTTTATGCCACTTGAAGCAAGATTGTCAATAATACTGAGACAATGATAAGTGTCAATGCCCAACTTATACTGAGGAGCTGAGGCCAGCCACTGAAGGTTTGATAGAGAGTCGGAATATATGATAATATTATTTGAATTTGCAATCAAAGGTTGGTTTTCCTTAAGGTGTTCTAATGCCATGATTATGGCATTTAACTCAGCAGACATTATATATACATTATTATATAATCTCTCACCCATTGCAATTTTCAGGTGAGGAAGGAAAACACCACTGGCAACCTTCTCATTCATTTTTGACCCATCAACAAATATTTGGAAGTGATTTTTATAGGTAATTGTATTAAGTTCTGCAAATTTTTTTCTGGACAAAAGCAATGGGGGTTAAATCTTTATTCCACTTTGAGAACTCATTATTTATTATGGGACTTGACCAATTCCATGGGAGAGGGGGGGATCGGGGGAAAGTGGGTGCAATAGACTTTGCTGGTATGGGGAACTTCTTCTGAATATTGGCATACTCATCTGCAATGCCTCTATACATGGCTGGATTTCTTAACCAATTATGTAGTGTGTGTGAGCATTTGATTAAATTTTTGGAAGATGTTTTGTCAAGAGAAAGCTACGTCTCTCCCTTATTGTTGTTAATCCACTCTCCATAAGCAGAAACTTGGTGCTTATGGGTATCCTAAGACCAAATATGAGACATAGTATATCATTGCGTGTTGTTTCAATTTTTGCAGCTGGGTCTTTGCACATGCACCATAGACGATGAGCCCATAGTCAATATGGGGTCTTATATGTGATTTATAAAACTGGAGTAAGGTTTTCTCCTTACAACCCAGGGTGTGGAAAGAAGTCTTTTTAGTATATTTGCTTTTCTATAGCATTTTTTTATTGTGTTTGAAATGTGGAGGTGGAAATTAAGTTTTTGGTCAAGCATGAGACCTAGGTAATTAATATGATTATCTTCTGGAATAGTTGTTTTATTTAGAGTTAGTTTTGCATTAACATGGTATCGCTTCCGGTGAAATTGGATTATTTTTGACTTGGTGGGTGCAATGGGTAAATCCGAATGTTGAGAGAATTTTTCAAACTGGAAAAGTGACTTTTGCAGATTTGACTGTGCTATCTGGAAGGTGTTGCCAGATGACCATAGCACTAGATCATCACCATATTGTAGAAACGTGTGGGGTAGGTTCATGTCCCAGAGATATAGGGCAAATAGGAGGCAACTGAGGACTGCTCCCTGAGGTAAACCTTTGGTTATTGTCTTTTGGGGTGAAGAGGCTGAACCAACACAAACGATGAAACTTCGCACTTCTATGAACGATTTAATAAAAGATACTAGCTTAGGTACTCCAAGGTTTGCAAGTTTGTTTAAAAGGATTTGGTGGTTCACATTGTCATATGCCCCTTCAAAATCTAGGAAAGCTGCAACTAGGACATTATTTTTTGAGAAAGATTCATTTATTGCATTTGCTAGCAAAATGAAAGCATCTGTTGAGGAGTGGTGTTTCCTGAATCCAGTTTGAGTATTTTTTCCATTATTTTCCCCTTCACAGGAGTAATCATTATGGGCCTATAAGACTCAGGGTTATCTTTTGGTTTATTTTTCTTTAGGATTGGTAGGAGGGACGAACATTTCCATATATTGGGGAACCTAGAAGATGCCCACGCGTGATTATAACAATTTAGCAATTCTTGTTTGTATGAAGGTGTGAGATTCTTTTTCCATGTAGAGTGTAAATTGCCATAGCTGCCGCTAGTTTTGGTTCTAATATGATGTATTGCATTATTTAATTCCTGGATTGAAAATGGATTAGTTATGTACTTGGATCCGGGGCATGGTTGGTAACTTGGGCTCATAGGAATTGTGGACAGTTTGCTTTGATTATTTGATGTTCGCTTATTAACGAAAAGAGTTGCAAATAGGTTAGCTTTTCCATTATCATTGTCATAATGGGTATTATTATGTATAAGCTCATACAGTAGTGGGTTGGGGGAAGTCTTTTTCCCACAGATGTGGCTTATGACTTTATATGTATAATTGGCTCATGCGTTTCTCTGGAGAGATTATTTGCAAAATTATTCCAGTATTTATATTTAGCATCTATTATTCATTTTCACTGGCTGGAAATATCCTCGTTTTATTCTCACCTTGTCAGAGAAAGAGATAAAAAGATAGATACGGAGAGGGGGAAGGGGAATGGAGTGAGGAAGAGAGATGAAGAGAGAGTGAGAAAGTGAGCGAGATTAAGAGCAAGAGAGGGAGAACTAAAACAAAAGCTGCAATAAAAATTTAAAAGATGTGTAATCTAGCAATGATGACTTGTTCGCTGAGCCAGCTAAGTCCTGAACCAGTGGAAAAACGGACTGAGTCCACGCACTAAACCGATTCGGTGCAAAAATGAGCCAAATCTTACGTTGGTGTGAAAGAAAATAGATCATGACTCGGTTAGATCCAAGCTGCATGCCCAATCGGTGCACAAACAAGCTAAGTCCTGACTCAGTGCAAAAATGGGCTCAGAAAAAGTCGTGAACTGACTTGCTGTGCAACGATCTACATTCTAACTTGATGCAAAACAATTTAAGTTCTGTTTAGTTGTAAAAAATCGGGCTAAACCCTAGGTTGATGTAAAAATTACCCGAGTCCTGACCCGGTTCGAAACGAACGAAATCTAAGCTATGGAGACACTAGGTGTAAAAACAAGAGCAATCCTGTTTCAAAACAAAATGAGCTAAATGCTAACATTGCGCAATAAACGAGCTAAAAAAGGGCTCAAGATTGACTTAGTGTAAAACAAGCTAAGTCAGGATTCATTCAAAAATGAACTAAATCCCCACTCGGCGGGAAACGAGCTACGCAAGTGAAATGCAGAAATAAGCTAAGGTATAACTCAGTACAAAAGTGACCTGACTTCTGACTCAGCTAATTCCGCGCTGAGTGCAGAAACAGGCAAAGTCCAAGCTGCGGAATTTTGACAACCAAGTAAAAAAGGTGCCAAGTCCTGATTTAGTTCAAAACACACTAAATCTACGTTTGGCGAAAACAAGCTAAGTCAAGCTAAGCTTTGGTGCTGAAAAAGCTTAAGTTCAAGATGCAGAATTTCAAAGACCCGGTACAGATATGAGTCAAGTCCTGATCCAGTGCAAACAAGCTAAGTCACGATTCAGTGCGATAAAAGCTAAGTCCTTACCGGGTACAAATACAACCAAAGTCCTTATCTGATTTAAAGATGAATCAGCGGGAAAAAACGATGCAAGTTCTGAATGGGTGCAAAAGCAAGCTAGGTCCTGACTTAGCGTAAAAACAACGAAGCCCTAGCTTTACATAAAAAGGAGTTAAGTCAAAAGTCCTCCCCCACTGCCTATATATATTAGGTAGTATGCAATGACTTTCAACGTGTCATTGCATGCACAAAGAAGTCTTGCAGTCTCTCCAACATCCATCTTCTCTCTCAAAAACAACTTTTTAGGAGAAAATACAATAAAAAATAAAATGAAAGAAAATAAAGATATATGATGGGTTAAACTTGAAAAAAACAGAAATTAATATGAATGAATACATGAAGTCTAAAACATACACCAATTAAAATGAATTACCAAGTCAAAGTTAAAAATAACAGATGTTACTAAAATTTAATTAAAAAGACTTTTTCCACAAAATAAGTTTTTCAAAGAAAAGTAAAGGACTCCATTAAACCAAAAATGAGCAAAATATAATCAAATAATCTACCAAGCGTAGAACTACCACAAATCAGCATCGATAAATAAATGAAACATAAACCAGACAAAAGTTGAAATAAATAACTGAATAAAACTTAAAACGAGAAGAAATGAACATGAATCGGCCTCAAAACCCATATGCCGTCCCAAGGCCCGAAAATAATTTGCACTTTTCTGAGAAAATACTAGTGTTTTTACTTTTATAACTTTAATACATCAAATAATATTAACACTTTGATTACTAAATATCAGTATATGTATATTAAAGGACTATGCACATTCATTTGTATTTTTTAAAATACAATATTATTTAATTTTATGGAAAAAGTTTTTTTAATTAATTTTTGTTCGTTTTATATTGACATAGTCTTTTCAGGGACAAAAGAAAATGATACTTTAAATCTTTTGGTTTTTTAAGACTTTATAGTTTGGTCTGCTATTTGTATGCCGGAAAAAAAATTTTCAGCAATTTTTAACAACATACACCCTTTTAAAAATAAGAACACAAATAGTAGTGTTTAATCTAGTTTCATACCTCCTATAGTTGACCTGAAATGGAAAACTTGATACCCTAACAAAAAAATCAGTTTACTTTCTTTGATAGCTTGCACTCACTTACGTTATTTTCATACGATTTCATTTTAGAGGCAGAAGTAGTTTAGCAAGTTTGAATAAATAGCCCTTAGTTTTTCTTAGGACGTAGCTCAGATGCCTTATTGAGAATTAGCATTGTCATAACCCAATTTGGTTTCACTTTAAGGCAACATTTAGTTTTAAAACATAATAGGCAAATGGGAGGGTGGGCGTGGGATTAGTTGCCCTCCAATCACTTTCGACTATTAAAAGGGGCATCAGCCCTTTCTATTTTCAATCGAATAAGCCCTTTTCGGAGTTCCCACGACAACTCCCTCGATACGAAGTGCCCTGGTCTAAAAAAAATAATAATAATAAAAAAATAAATAAAAAAAAAAAAAAACAAAGCCACATCGATCTTTACTATAATTAATCAAAAAAACTTTTTCAAAAAAGTAAAGAACTTAAAAACCAAAAAAAAAACAAAAAACAAAAATAGAATCAAATAATCTACCAAGCATACAACTACCACAAATCAGTATTAATAAATAAATGAAACCCAAAAACAAACAGAAATTAAAATAAAGTCAAACTCAAAACGAGTAGAAATTAATCTGAGTAGGGTTCTAAGCCCCATGCTTTCTAAAAGTAAAAATATAATTTGTACTTTACTGCAAAAAATATGCATTGTCAGTTTAAAATTCATATGCTGATATCTATTCCTTAAAATCACAAATACTTTTTTTTTTCTTGAAGCTACAGAAATGGAAACATTTAAAAGAATTTTTTCAGTAAAGTGCAAATTATATTCTAGCTCTTAGAAATCATAGGGTTTAGAACCGAGGGGTTAACAACTGGGCATTTTGAGGGACACCTGGAGGCATGAGGCACGGAGGCACGCCGGAGGCATATTCCAAAGGGCGCAATATGTAAATATATACAGCTAGCCTGTTATTCGGATATACAGCTTGCAGATATACAGCTTGTCTGTCAAATATTTCAGCACCTTCAAAAGCGATCTTTTAAAACTTGGAAAGAATCATTTACGGGTTTATTTGGCAAGGAAAAGAACCCCCAAGACTGAAAACAACCGATATGTACCTAAAGAAGAAGAAAGGAGGACTGCAAGTTGTTGATATCCATGCAAAAACAAGGTAACCCTACGATGGCACTGATGGTGTCACTTTTTCCTATTACACATAAAGCGTTGCCACCAGCTCAAAAATAAAATCCCGATTTTTCTTTTAAAAAAATCGAGATTTCAAAAAAAAAATCCGTAACACGGTCTTTAAGTTATACAACAAAGGGCTGTGCGCTGATGACGTAAAAAGCAAGGTGCGAAATTCAAAGTACCGTGAAACGTGGTTTCTAGTTGTAACTAACAACTGATTGTCAATATTCCTAGTATTAATTCGACGTGAAAACATTCTGGTGGATTGTTAGGATTTATGAAGCGTATTTAAGGACAAAGAAAGTTACCAAATCTCAGAAAACATGTGTCTACGCATTCACGTTTCATCGTTCTTTGAATTTCCAGCTCTACACTTGACGTTACGCTTTATGGCATTTGTAAATATGGTTTAGTCAATGATAGAAGTTGCGTTTTATCACCTCTTCACACGTCTCTTTCCCTTTTATCATGCCTGCTTTTCTGTTTAGTGGCTGTGCCAAGACGCACCCTTGGATCTCGGGTTCTTAATTGTACTAAAAAAAAGGAATCTGCTGCTTTGACACGGAAGAATCCAGAAGAAACACAGATCCCTTTTTCCCGAATGCACTTAGAATCCAACTTTCTTGGTATTGAACCCAGGCCTTTGGGTATTTGAAGAGAAAACTGAAAAGCAACAGTCAGAAAAACTGTTACTACCGAGTTATTAGTAAAAAGCGCTAAGTAAAGCAACCAACTAAAAAAAATAACTAGTTTTTCACATATTTATTGGTACGTTTCAGTAATCATCTGGATAATCACAGCTCAAATGACAACCCTAAGAAACTGGACAAATGAGCTTCAGTAAATCAAACTAAGCTTGGTTAGCACAAGTATAAACACTAAGTCTTCTACTGAGCATAACAAGTTTTCCGATGGTATTCATCGCTTCCGCTGCCCTAGATCTCGGAATGCATTCGAGACTGAATTATATCAAGAACTCAAGCATAGGGGGGACGAGGGGCACACGCACTTGAGCTGGCAGGACCAGCCCCGCCGTGGGTGGCCTCCTCGTCCGTAGGAGACAATATTCAAGATTCTGTTCAGTTCTGTGCCCTCATGCACGTCGGTATTAAGGTTATTTTTGGTTTTTTGTTGATGGGTTGGTTGTATTTTTTTTTTGTAGATTAAGGTTGGTCGTAAAAAGGGCTGAAAAAAAAGAAAAAAAAAGAAGTAAAAAAGCGCCAACGCAAGAATGGGTTTCTTGTGGACGGAACACGCCCAGTCTACGTGAGATCAAATAGTTTTTTTTTGTGTTAAAAATTTTTTAAGTTGTAAGAGTAAGCCTTTTGGAAGACCACCTTTAAAATTCGAATTCATACTAGTGAAAATTGAAGGATACGCATTTTAAGAAATTGAAGTAAAAATGCCACCGGAAAAGCGTCTCCTTGAGGGGGAAGGACACCCTGGAATTGGGGGAGTAATAGATATTTGGCAAGAAAAAAGTTAAATGGTAGTGTGCCTTCAGGTCCACTAATACATTGACTGGTATATAATAATTTTTTTTTTTTTGAAGTTTAGGTGATATGGTAATGTTTAAAGTTGTAAGATTTATATGTTTTTGTATTAAAATATCACCGAGTGGAGAGGAGGAGGGGACGGAAAAAAAATAACACCTACCTCTGAAAAATGTTCAACAAAAATTCCTTCTGTTGACACACAGAACATGGCGATGGTGGTAATTATGGTCTTGAGGTCAGTTTTGGGTTTAGGTGCCATTTTTAACATGATGTTTGCGATGCTGACGAGACATCAAAAAAGTAGAACCATTTCTTCTGGATAAATGCATTCAGCTTCGTGAAGCTGTCTGAGTCAAAGCCAAAGACAATGTTGGTGCCGATTTCCATAGAAACGGGCTCTGCTAAATGCATAATATACAGGCTGGAGTCACAGTAACCCTTGTCTACCAATGCGGCAGTTAATGTGAGATCAGCATTCAGCCGGAACCACTGGCATAGAATTCCTATGTCGTCAGAGAACGGCATCGCCATATTCTGCGTGTCAACAGAGTGGCATCTTCACCCAGACAAGTAGCCGAACTGTATGACCCACCCAACGAATACTCTCTTTCCCCTGCCAACTGGTCTGTAAACGCACCATTCACCGATACGCAATTCCGATTTCACATCGACCTCTGCATCGGTTTGCGGCGACTCACGTTGTCCTACTAGTCGGCCCTGGACCCGTTTTAATCGGTCACTACTCAGCTTCGCAGAGCTTTCCCTCAGAAGCCGCAACAGCGTGGATTTTTTTATTGGTGTTATGGAGCCGTCAGAAGTCTTGACAAGACAAAACCTAGAATTCTTCATGTTCGTCACAGGCTAACTAACCCAATTTTTCTCAAATTGGTGTTTCATACAGTGAGCAATCATTCGCAAATCTTCAAAGATGCCGTCACTTTCCGAGCCTGATTCAGTGTCAGTAACGGAAGGCTTTTCCTGCTTATCAGACAGAGTATTTTCCTCTAAGTCATCGTCTGAGTCACTGTCGTGAAGTACAGAAAGAAGAACATTCGGTACTTGGCGACCGAAAGCAGAAAGTACGTCATCGGGTATCAAGGCTTTCATTATTCACTGGCTTTCAATACGAGCTTGCCCTAGCTCGAGCCTGAATTCATCGTCCCCGGGCAAAGAAAAATCAGAACTGACAGACACAACACCAATGGATCTAACTTGCTTGGTCTTGGGCAAGGAAAACTGTTCATTAGAATATTGAGCTGCAAAATCCGTTATACTTTCATATCGACGAATTCGATGTAGAAGTTGGAGGAACGAAACGTTTATTACAGTACTGTAAGTGCTGGTTTGAGACCGCATCTTCCTGAAAAAATCTTCACACGGTTGGCTATTCATGTCGGAAAGTTTGAAAAGACGTCGAACCCAAGCCGTTTGAATCGACGAATGAGAAGCACTAGGGAATGCATATTTATCTCTAGGCAATGGTAAAGGTTCGTGGTAATAAAATTCTCGTTCAAAGCATAATGTCTACTTTTTAGGACCCCGGATCTCCAATGTCGAACGCAGTAAACAACACGACCAAGTAGATAACCTCTCAAGAGGAGAAAGTTTGCCGTCGTAAAAACGCGCCGTACGCTTTCCATAAGCCAAAGATAAAACTGTATTCCTTCGCTTCCAGGAACACGCTGTTTCAGGTGTGTCGGAGGCACGAAGGAAGGGACACCTGCGACGGTCAGTTATTAGCCCCTCGTTTAGAACCCTATATAGATTAATTTCTGCTCGTTTTGAGTTTGATTTGTTTTAATTTCTGTTTATCTTGGGTTTCATTTACTTATTGAGATTGTTTGTGGCAGTTGAATGCTTGGTAGATTATTTGATTATATTTTTGTTCATTTTTGGGTTAATAGAGTTTTGTACTTTTTTTGAAAAACTTATTTTCTGCAAAAATTTTTTTGTGATTAATTTCTGTTTGTTTTATATTGACATAGTCTCTTTCAGGGAGAAAGAGTGAGCCTCTTCTGAAGTTAAACAGCTATCCCTTCCATGAAAACCTTTAATACCCCCTGGGCATAACTTACAACCCTTGCCCCTAGTGTCTGGGGTTTGTTTCAACCCCAAAAGCCTTGTTATATGATATTTAGACTATTTTGAATAGAATAGCCATCTCAAAATTTCTATTAGACGCAGTTCGGGACAATATGACGTGTGTGTAAGGGGGGGGGGGAAGGTAGCTGCCCTTCGTTTACTTTGAATCTTAAGGAGGGCGCCAAAATGTCTGATTCCCAATCCAATGAGCCCCCTACGAAGTTTATATGACCACACTGTCTATGAAACCCTATATTTGCCCAGGGCATAACTCATAACTCTTGCCCTGAGGGCTGGGGGGATTTAATATCCTCAAAGACATAATTTACAGACCTTTCTGATAGGCTTAACAAATGGCTATATCAAAATTTTGACTGGAACTGTTTGAGGAAATGATAGGCGTGGAGGGAGACATTTGCAATCTGATCACTTTCGACTAACAAAAAAGGCACTAGTCCTCTGAATTTCCAATCAAATGAGCCCTTTTTAAAGCTTCTACGACAAAAATTTCTATAAAAACGGTAAATGCTCGAAAGGCATAACTTGCGACCCTTGTCTTGAGGGTTATGGGGGGAAGGTTGTCATCCTCAAATATATAATTTCCAGACCTTTCAACCATGTTGAACAAAATTGTTTTCTAAAAATCTTGATTGGATGTGTTTGGGGAAGTGGTGAGCGTGAGAGGAAGGTTAGTTACCCTGCAATCACTTTCGACTATTACAAAGGGCACCAGCCCTCTCAATTTCGAATTGAATAAGCCCCTTTTGAAGTTTCTACGACAACGCTACCTATAAAAACCTTAAATGCCCCCAGGGCATAACTTACAACCTTTGCCCTCGGGGCTCTCGGGGGTTTGTCATCCTTAAATACATAATTTCCAGAACTTTCAACTACTTTGAACAAAATGGCTATTTTAAAACTTTGATTGAATGTGTTTGTGGAAATGGTGTGCGTGAGAGGGGGGTTAGTTGCTCTCCATTCACTTTCGACTATTACATAACTACTACATAATACAAACGACTACTACATAATACAATAATTGCTTCTGTTGCAAATTGCATCTTGAGCCCTTAAAGGGAACCCAAAGGTATTTATATGTATTAAGAAAGAGCATAAAAAAGCATCAAATGATGTTTCCACTTTCATCCTAGCTAAACTATTTGGCCCACTGCAAGTTTACCATTAACTTTACCCCCACCCCCCTAATGTTGATGATGGTGATGTAATTCATTCACAATGAAATGAAATACCAGTGAACAAATTATCAAAATTAAACTGGACTCAGTGAGATAATTCCAAACCTTTGACTACCAAATTAATCAGAAGAAAATCCTCTACCTGAAGAAAGTGACAGAATTTCTTGAACATTACTCTATCCTGAAATATTAAGCTTGGAAATTACCCTTGTGATAGCCTGTTTAGAAAAAAAACCGGGTTCGGCTACCATCAGGGTTGCCACCAGCTCAAAAATAAAATCCCGATTTTTCTTCTAAAAAAATCCCGGAAACTTTGTGCCCAAAATGCCACCAAAACCAAAACATCCCAGAGAGAGCCCCCAGAAAAATGTGGACAGATGCCTGTTATGTATTTTAGAACTAGAAGAAAACTCTAAAGCATTACTTTGTGATAAGTGTAGGAAATGGATGTGTGGTGACTTCCTGAAAATTTCCGACGCAGAGTATGAACTTCTTGTTAAAATGCAGGAGAAAAATGGTTTCAAATGGGACTGTGCTTGGTGCAAATCAAGTGAGACCACCCCTAAAGTCATTATCCCCCCCAACCTGCAGCTACTATCCAAGATATTACTTCAGTGATCACACGAGCAACAGGAAACCTTCAGAGTAGTCTCTCCAATACCATTGCTCAAATTGAGATGCACTTAAAGCTGAGCTAGGTTCTATAAAAGACAAAGTGAATAGTTCGGAAGTAGCCTTATCCTCGAAATTAAAAAGGGCACTAGCCCTTTCAATTTTCAATCAAATGAGCCCTTTTTGAAATTTCTTTTTGAAGAAAAAAAAAAAATAGTACACTGTGCCAAAATCATTCTTTACTTATTGCGCTGCCTATGATTAACTAATGAAACTTAGGATAGGCAGAAATTAAAATGCGTAGTCAAGTAAAAACTTAACACAAACAGATAATGCCCAAAAATAAGAGCTCAAATCCCTCGAACACCAAAAGGCTCGATTTGTACTTCACTGAAAGCAAATTGTATTTTAATTACTTTTTGTATTAAAACATTGAGAAATTAAATACTGCCCAAAATTCACAGAATTGTATTTGTCATATATTGTTAAGTTTTAAGTTCCGTTAGCCAAATTTGCAACAAATTTCCGTCAACATTTTCTTCGTTTTAAATACACTCATTCCAGATGTCAATTTCCAAGTCATTTATAGGTTTGCCAATTCAAAATGTTATTCGACAAACTGAGCAGATTGCTACTACTGCTAACAACTTGCTATAACGCCAAAATCGACCGAGACCAACACTGCTGCGTATGCTCCTCCTCCGTCCCAATTTTTTACAACCTTTTAGTATAATAAAACCATATTGAAATTCAAGAATATATTTATTCTACGAAACTTTTTTTTCCTTTTTTTAGTATTAGTACACTAGAGTTTGCAACCTCGATGTTGGTTCATAATTTCCTTATCCTTATCCTTTTATTAATATATTTTTATTTCCTTTATATCAATATTTTGATTCTTCTTTTTTAATTGATATTATAACAAATTAAAAACATAATATTAGAAATGAATATCGTTTAAAGTAACAAAAATGACACCTAGTCTTTAGGGGTCTTGAAGGGGCATTGGCCCTACTCTTATTTTGTGGTAGTTTCTGTTTGTTTCAAGTTTTATTTGTTGTTCCTTAGTATTATCTATTATTTCTAAGTTTTACTTGATTATTCATTTTGACTTCTTTTCATTTAGGTTTTATTTATCCATTAACCGTAGTTTCTGTTTGTTTGAATTTGATTTATTGTATGACTCTACTACTTTTTACTTAGGATTTTTCATTTCTCTTTAATCCTCTTTGAAAATTTTTTTTTTAAACATTTTGAAAATTAATTTTGAATAAGTGTTAGGTAAATACTATATACTGAAATTTGGGTCCCGATTAGGCTATAGTCACAAAATTATAAGAAAATAAACATCAAATATAAAAACGGAAAAACTGCAAATAAAATTCGAAACTAAAATACAAAACCGTAATTGTAATAAAATGAAATCAAACCTTAAAGAAAATAAAGATCACGTATAATCAAAGCATAAAAAAACTTCTTTAAAGGCAAAAATAAGGCAAATCTTCATGTGGTTTTAGCTAGATTACTTCTATGATAGATGTCTATAGTTGTTTCATGACAGGGTCGAAGGTCAAGGTCGTAATACCCGATAGCCCATTTTGATTTTGGAGGCTTAAAGTAATCTAAGCCACGGCCAATTTTGATGATCCATCCAGCGTCAAGCCTAAAAACATAATAATAAAAACCCACTTGGACAATTTCAGTCAAAAGAGAAAATCAGAGAATTTATCTAAAAATGGATTTATAAATATTGAAGACAGTTAAAGATTGATTAATGCATCATTAATCAATCTGTTATTATTGTCATATATTCTGAAATAGACCTGCACATGGGGATGTGTGGCAGGTGAACGGAGAGGGGCAGAATTGCACCCTAAAACTAGTCTATACAACCCCCACAAAAATATAGGGAACTTTGTTTTTTAACATATGTTTTTGGTAATTTGAAAACATATTAGAAGAGCCCTCTGATACCCCCTCCCCTTTAAATCTTGGATGCTTGAGCGTATTTGCAGAACCCTTAAAAGTAGGGTAAAAAAATATAAAACCTGTCGACCACATACATACCACAAGTACCTAAACAGTGACCTGCGAATCTTTTTGGTAAATAGCTCGATATTTTGATATTCGAAAAAAGGATTGATGTTACGATAATAAACTCGTTTTCTTTTAAACAGGGTAGAAAGGAAATCAGCATATATAAAGGGTGTCTCACAAGAATGTACGCACACAACAATCATTTTTTACAACACATTCCAATCTTAAAACATAATTGAATTCAAAGGCATCAATTAAGTGTATTGTCAAAGCCTTTTTCAAATTTGTCCGTTGTGGCTTAGGCTGCACTATCACCACCATCAAATCCTTCTTTCATAAGATAAGAGTCAACCAAATAGATGGATTAAATGGAAGAGTAATATAGACTATCCTACATGTTCACCAAACCTCACACCACTAGACCATTTTATATTTGACATCAACGTGCATGTTACGAAACCTACAATAGTTGTCGAATTGAAAGCAGCCATTGAACGAAGCTTCCTTCCAATGCCAAATAAAATCTTACAGGATGTTTGGAATTCTATTATAATGAATTCTCAAGAGTCAAAACCCCAAAGTTAGAACTTTATACCATAATTTTCAAATTTCCACCTAGGTCCTTTAGACCAAACTTATTTATAAATTTCTTCCTTGGGTAAAGGTGTGGTTATATTTAATTGTTTATTTGTTAAAATAAGTAACTTTAGTACTGCTTTAGAAACTAGTAAAATCAATTTCAGTAAATTTTTCTATGAAAAGTTAATTGAAAACATAAACTCAATCATTATTTTATGAGTTTAACATAACTTCCAGAAAATGTACTTGAGTTTGTTAAGCCAATAGGAAATACTATCTTAGTAGTATGACTGAAAACAATATTTAGTATCCGTGCTACTTACAAGCGCTAATGTTGCTATAATTATTGTAACATTCACAGTGTAATCTAGCAGCGCTGTCCATATTAAATAGCGCAGAAACAGTTACATTTATTAGTCACTACAATGACACTTTAATGCTGTTATTGCAATATGCCTTTCTGGTCCTCATCTTCACGGAAAGCTAAGTGATAAAATTGAGCCTGAGCATATATTTAATTTCAGGATAATCAAGGGCAACGCTATAGCATTGCCTATAGTAAAGGCCATACGGCTCCAATGTTTAATTAATTAAAAAAAAAAAAAAAAAAAAAAAAAAAAAAAAAAAAAAAAACTGAAAGTAAGGAGCGACATTAAAACTTGAAACGAACAGAAATTATTCCGTATATGAAATGGGCTGTCCCCTACTCAAAGCCTCGCTCTTTACGCTATAGTTTTTTATTGTTTAAAAAAATAGAGTTGTGAGAAAGAGTCAAACGTTGGCGTAAAGAGCGAGGCGTTGAGGAGGCGAAAGCCCTTTTCATATACGGAATAATTTCTGTTCGTTTTATGCATTAATGTCGCTTCTCACTTTCAGTTAAATTTTTTTTACTTAATTTCTGAACGTTTTTTTTATTAATGCAGGTTTTGATTTTGGCTCATCGCACATGAATAATTAAAACGAAATTTGCATATTAATTTTACATTTTTTTTTTTGGCTAAATGGCTTTTTCAAAATTTTGATCGGAGGATTTGGAGAAAATGGGGAAAGAAGGGGGCCTAGTTGCCCTCTAATTTTTTTAGTTGCTTAAAAGGGCACTAGAACTTTTAGATTTATTAGTAGACTAGCTCGTAGCGATTCTACGACGCCCCCGTACAAACAATTTTTTTTGACTAGCTCACAGCGATTCTACGACGCCCCCGTACCAAACAGTTTTTTTCTTTTAATTTTACTTCTACTGGTCATTACACTCTTTGCCAGGGAATGACGCAATTTCAAAGTTCAGTCTACTGATTATTACACCTTTGCCAAGAGGATTTACGTAATTTCAAAGTTCAATGTCTTTTTTTTTTAGTGGTAAACCAAAACCGATGTCTCTTTTTAGTTGCCAATTATTTTTTGTATATATTAAGGTTTCATATTAGATTCTCCACCAGTTTTTTGAATAGTTTTATTCGAGATAACAATACAAGGATTTTTTGTAAAAAACATTTACATAGAAAAATGGATAATTCTAAGCATTTCTGGTGAGTAAAAATATTCTCATTATTATATTAAAAAGAATCGATCGGTAATTTGGGATTAGAATAAAATGTTGATTTTTTTAATGTATTAATTGTTACAAAAGCTTCCTTTTTTTTGAGTTTCGGTTTAATTCTTTCTTGAATTCACCTGCTGGATTAATTATTTATTTTAGTAAAGTAATAATTTATTTTAGTAAATTAATAATTTATTTTAGTAAAGTAATAATTTATTTTAGTAAATTAATAATTTATTTTAGTAAAGTAATAATTTTTAAGTGTCCTAAATTTGAAGGGGGCTATCACCGTCCTGAAGACGAGGTTAGGTTCTTCGCACAGTGGATACCTAAGAACATACCTGATCGGGATAAATCCATAAGACATGTTAAAAACTATCCTATATCATGGGACCATCGTTTGTGGATTTTTAAGATTGAACTCTAAGTACTATTTTTATTTAAACATTTGTTGTTGTTGTTTTTTTTTTTCTCAAAAAAAATAATATGTTAATAAATTTAATCAAAAAATATATTTAATCTTAAACCCTTAATGTTCTTTAGAATAGTTCTATTGTAAGCAATTAACAAACTCTTTACTGAAGTCACCTCTTGGATACACAATACAGAAATTTTCATTAAAGAAATTATGAAAAAATTGCAAGTAAGTAGCAAATTCTTTCTTGAATTCACCTGCTGGATTAATTATTTATTTTAGTAAAGTAATAATTTATTTTAGTAAATTAATAATTTATTTTAGTAAAGTAATAATTTATTTTAGTAAAGTAATTATTTATTTTAGTAAAGTAATTATTTATGACGTTATGTCTGCTTTACAAAAATATTGGATGAAGCGTTTTATTATAATACTTCAACAGAATTAAAATGAATATTAATAAATTAATGAAATTAATAAATAGGAGTTCAGTAATGATAAACTCGCACGGTTTAGTACCTTGGGTTATCGAAAAAGATTGAAAACTCGGTACTTGTATATTATACGGCAAACACTCAAGAAGTGAAGTTAAAGCAGATAATGGGAAAGTGGAAGAGTTGTAGCCTCAAACAGTCATCCTACAATAAGGTGGGGGGAAAAAACCCCGTTATTAAAAAAAAAATTAAAAAAATAATTAGAATTTTGACTTTTTCTGCTCTATTTGCTAGATTTCAGACATTTGAATTCTTCTTCCAGCAGCGTTGGATATCACAGAATTGTCAATACTTAGCAACATCACCCTCTTTCAGGTAAAATCGTGGTTTGGTATGACAAACGAGCATAGAACCTAAAAAATAGCATAAAAAATAGCATATTTTTTTTTAAAAAAAAATTATTTAATTTTTTTTAAGGTTCATTTAGACGAGGTTACGTGCGCGCACGAAACCACGTCTAAATGAACCATAAAAAAATGAAATAAAGCTATGTCGACGTTTCATATCTCTCCTGATTGGTCCCTAAAAAACCAGTCTTGTTGAAAACGTGGAGTTTTCTTACTGCTCACTTTTTGCAATGTGTAGGAATCAGTGGGGAATCTCCGCTCGTTTGGAAAGGTGCCAAGGACTTCGCAGTTGACCTTTACCTCCCCCCCCTCCCCCTCCTATTTTCCGAGGGGTGTTGACATACTGACGGCATTGTGACACTTTGGTGATGGTTAATCGGAGTTCAAGTTGGGAATCATATAGCATTCTGATATTTATTTATTAATTTTTTTTGCAGTAACTGAATTTTGTTTCTAAACTATTACATTTTTTATCCTACTTTGTTTTATTTCATTAGCATTAACCGAACTTTACGTCTTGTATGGTTTACAGCTAATAGAACAGTACCGTAGAATTTTACTAAACTTTTTTTTATATTTATAAAAATGTACTATCTTAAAAAATTTGGGGGACATGAGACACATATCAAATGATATTTACATTTTGATTACAAGTTCCAATCTTCAAAATGTTAAGTTTTGCAATGTTTTTCAGAAGAAACATCGTTGATGCATGTTTATTTCTTTTGATTTTACTCAGACGTGATTGTATCAAACTGAAGGTTCAAGATAATTGAGAGGGAGCTCATTCAAATGTAAATTAAAAGTTCCTTTTTAAGTGACCACACAGGTTGGACCAGGGGAAAGTCTTGTTTTCTGCCATTTTAGGGCACCAAACTACGACTTTACCCTAAAGAGGATGAATTTGCAAGCAATTTAAAATTCTGAGAAGTTAATTGATTTAAAAGTATCAATAACTATATATTATATCAACTATAATTAGGGGGGGGTCATTGGAAAGGGCGGGGGATAGTGTAGATTCCTAAAATAGTACTTTCTAATGGACAAACTGCTTACTCTTCACGAGGTTTCAGATAATTGTTGAAAGAGGTAGGGGGGGGGGTAGGAATTAATTAAATTGTTTCTCTACACAGCTAAAATATTACACACACATATCTACCAGTACAGAGGAGGAAAAGGCAAGGCAGGTCATCATCAGTCCCACCAGGAAATTTCTGGGGAGTGATAAATACTGCCAGGAACTTAGTTTTCAGCAATTTATAACGGCAATATTTTTCTTTTTCTATGAAGTATTTCAATGTATTTAAAACATGTATTTAATGTATTTATCTGAAAGAAAAGTATATTGTAGAGATTGTGAGGGCTTCAGTTATGTATAAAATAAAAAGTCTCACAGAATTTCTATCCATACAAACATTACTACTCCTTTTCATCCAACCGAAATTCTTTAGTAAGAATATTAACAAGTTATCCCAAAGTTAGAATTCCATTTTTTATCCAAAGTTATTCCAAACTCAGAATTTTGAAATTTATTCCAAAGTATTCCAAAGTTACTATTACTCGCCAATTTTTTTTACGTATATTCAAATTTTATACAAAATTGAAATTGAAAATTTAAACAAAGGATGTATTAATCAACGTGCAATTACTGATTTAAATATTTTAAAAAGTAATTAACCTAGGATTTAAGGGGCCGATACTTCAAATAATGTCTCAGTTAGGCCTGGGTATGATTTGGAAAACAATCAAAAATTGAATAAAAAAAGAGTTTTTTGTAAAGGTAGGGGGATAGTGTAGATTCCTAAAATAGTACGTTTTAATGGACAAACTGCTTACTCTTCATGAGTTTTCAGATAATTGTTGAAAGAGGTAGGGGGAGGGGGTAGGAATTAATTAAATTGTTTCTCTACACAGCTAAAATATTACACACCCATATCTACCAGTACAGAGATGGAAAAAGGCAAGGCAGGTCATCATCAGTCCCACCAGGAAATTTCTTTGGAGTGGTAAATACTGCTAGGAACTTAGTTTTCAGCAATTTATAACTGGCAATATTTTCCTTTTTCTATGAAGTATTTCAATATATTTAAACACATGTATGTAATTATTTATCGGTAAGAAAATTCTATTGTAGAGATTGTGAGGGTTTCAGTTATGTAGAAGATCAAAAGTCTCACTGAATTTCCATCCATACAAACATTACTACTCCTTTTCATCCGATCGAAATTCTTTAGTAAGAATATTAACAAGTTATCCCAAAGTTAGAATTCCATTTTTTTTTCAAAGTTATTCCAAACTTAGAATTTTGAAATTTATTCCAAAGTATTCCAAAGTTACTATTCATCGCCAATTTTTTTTACGTATATTCAAATTTTATACAAAATTGAAATTGCAAATTTAAACATAGGATGTATTAATCAACGTGCAATTACTGATTTAAATATTTTAAAAAGCAATTAACCAAGGAGTTAAGGGACCGATACTTCACTTAATATCTCAGTGAGGCCTGGGTATGATTTGGAAAACAATCAAAAATTGAATAAAAAAAGAGTTTTTGAACCAAAAGTAAGAACAGTTTCGAAACCTATTTGTACAGATTATTCTTTAAATGAAGGAAGCTGCTTCCTCCTTAGCTCCTTACTCTTTAATGTGAAGTATGGCTTTTTTTTCTGTCCAAACTTTCAAAGAAAATTTGCAATTGGAAAAAAAAATTCAAAGCACTAAAAAAAAAGACCCGAATTTGGTAACAAAAATGTACAGTTTTCTGTAAAAGTGACTGAATTACATAATCATGAATTTTCATAGGTTTAATAATTTGAATGGGACATCTTAAGGGTATCGAGTGTTTTCTACGGAATTGATTCGAGCCTTAAATTACTTGATCAGATATGTTGGCATTTTTAAGGTGAAATTTGACTCTTTTAATCCCCGAGATGTAGCACACTGTGACCAGTGTAAAAACAAATCCTCTTGATATATTCAGTTTCTTTGGTTAGTTTCTCAATAGAATTCACTAAGTTTTTAGTTAGCAGTGTAATAATATGAGTGAACAAGTTGAGTTAGAAATATCCTTTTATTGCAACTGTTGTATTTGTAAAGAATATTTTCATGATTTTGAACATTCTCATGAACCTACCGCATGTTTAGACAGCATAGAGGCAGAGACAGAGGAGAAGAATCAGGAGGAAACGAGAAGAAAAATTATATGTGATGTGGAGAGAAATTTATACCGGTTGCAAGTATGTTCACATAAAAGAAGGATTAATATAATAGAAAAGGAAGATCAAAAGAAGAGACTGGAAAAAGAGGACTTTCTCTATAGTGTAAAAGACAGCAGTGAAAAACCAATGAAAAATGTATATAAAGCAAGATATAACTCGGATTATTATAATGATTATGTTCTAAGAGAAGAGAAAAGGCGGCCCTTTAAGAGACAACATAAGAGGTCATTCTACGAAAAGGATTTTAAACAACTGAAACCATGGTGGAACAGTTCTCATATATGATTTGACGTTAAATCTAATTATTAATATGTATAGTGAGGTTTATATTATAATCATGCAATAAATTTGTTTGTATTATTTTAATTTTCATATACTTTAATTTGATGTTTAACCTTTTCTTTCAAATCGTGTCATATTCTATGTTGGTGTCAGAATAATATGGTTCTATGTTCGTTTGTCATACCAAACCACGATTTTACCTGAAAGAGGGTGATGTTGCTAAGTATTGACAATTCTGTGATATCCAACGCTGCTGGAAGAAGAATTCAAATGTCTGAAATCTAGCAAATAGAGCAGAAAAAGTCAAAATTCTAATTTTCAAAATTATTTATTCCAAAATTATTTTAATCACAATTTATGGGGGGAGGGGAGCGACGGGGTTTTTCCCCCCACCTTATTGTAGGATGACTGTTTTAGGCTACAACTCTTCCACTTTCCCATTTTCTGCTTTAACTTCACTTCTTGAGTGTTTGCCGTATAATACACAAGTACCAAGTTTTCAATCTTTTTCGATAACCCGAGGTACTAAACCGTGCGAGTTTATCATTACTGAACTCCTATTTATTAATTTCATTAATTTATTAATATTCATTTTAATTCTGTTGAAGTATTATAATAAAATGTTTCATCCAATATTTTTGTAAAGCAGACATAACGTCATAAATAATCACTTTACTAAAAAAAATAATTACTTTACTAAAATAAATTATTACTTTACTAAAATAAATTATTAATTTACTAAAATAAATTATTACTTTACTAAAATAAATAATTAATCCAGCAGGTGAATTCAAGAAAGAATTTGCTACTTACTTACAATTTTTTCATAATTTCTTTAATGAAAATTTCTGTATTGTGTATCCAAGAGATGACTTCAGGAAAGATTTTTTTACTTGATTAAAATATAAATATTATAAATAACATGAAGGGTTTAAGATTAAATATATTTATTGCTTAAATTTATTAACAGATTTTTTTTGATAAAAAAAAAACAACAACAACAAATGTTTACATAAAAATAGTACTTAGAGTTCACTCTTAAACATCCACAAACGATGGTCCCATGATATAGGATGGTTTTTAACATGTCTTATGGATTTATCCCGATCAGGTATGTTCTTAGGTATCCACTGTGCGAAGAACCTAACCTCGTCTTCAGGACGGTGATAGCCCCCTTCAAATTTAGGACACTTAAAAATTATTACTTTACTAAAATAAATTATTAATTTACTAAAATAAATTATTACTTTACTAAAATAAATAATTAATCCAGCAGGTGAATTCAAGAAAGAATTAAACCGAAACTCAAAAAAAGGAAGCTTTTGTAACAATTAATACATTAAAAAAAAATCAACATTTTATTCTAATCCCAAATTACCGATCGATTCCTTTTAATATAATAATGAGAATATTTTTACTCACCAGAAATTGGTTAGAATTATCCATTTTTCTATGTAAATATTTTTTACAAAAAATGCTTGTAGTGTTATCTCGAATAAAACTATTCAAAACTGGTGGAGAATCTAATATGAAACCTGAATATATACAAAAAATAATTGGCAACTAAAAAGAGACATCGGTTTTGGTTTACCACTAAAAAAAAAGACATTGAACTTTGAAATTGCGTAAATCCTCTTGGCAAAGGTGTAATGACCAGTAGACTGAACTTTGAAATTTCGTCATTCCCTGGCAAAGAGTGTAATGACCAGTAAAAGTAAAATTAACAGAAAAAAAACTGTTTGTACGGGGGCGTCGTAGAATCGCTACGAGCTAGTCAAAAAAACCTGTTTGTACGGGAGCGTCGTAGAATCGCTACGAGCTAGTCTACTTTTATTTACGAACGTTTTATTAGTAACAAATATACGTAACTTACATATTAACTTACGTAACGAACTTTAATATTCGTATATTTTTACTAGGTATATTAGGGGATTCACCCCCTAGCCAATATCTCGCTCTTTACGCTAAAGTTCGAATTTTGTTCGTACTCTCTAAGAATGACCCCTTAATCCCAGAGGCCGTTTAATTAGAATAAATAGCTTTGATGAAAGTACTAAAAAAACTTTAGCGTAAAGAGTAAGGCATTGACTAGGGGGCGATCCCCCTCATATGCGTAATAATTTCTGCTCACTTTATGTTTTGATGTTGCTCCTTTCTTTCAGCTGAAAAACTAGTTTTTTTTTATTTAATTTCTGATCGTTTTTTAAATAATGCTAGGAAATCCAGCGCTTCCTTCATAGTAATGTCCCTACCCCCATGAAAACATCTTCCATGGAAAGATCCTTCGACGTAACCCCCGACACCCTCCCCACTACCAGAAAAATACCCCCTGAACATGTCTGTATACTTCCCAATAAACAATACTATTTGTAAACATTGGGTAAAGTCTATAACTTGCAGCCCTTCCCCGGGGACTGTGGGGGTAAGTCATCCTCAAAGAGATAGTTATTATATTTTTCGACCATGCTGAACAAAATGGCTATCACATAATTTTATCAGGCGACTTTGAGGAAAAAAGGGGCGGGGGAGGGGATCAGATTGCCCTCCAATCATTTTGGACACTTAAAAATGGCACTAGAACTTTTAATTTCCATTCAAATGAGCCATCTCACGATATACTAGGACCACTGGGTCGATACGATCACCCCTGGAAAAAAAAAAAACAACAAACAAACAAATAAACACGCACCCGTGATCTTTCTCCTGGCAAAAAATACAAAATTCCACATCTTTGCCGATACGAGCTTGAAACCTCTACAGTAGTGTTCTTTGTTACGTTGAATCTGATGGTGTGATTTTCATTAAGATCCTATGTCTTTTAAGGGACGTTTCCTCCTTTTTTCGAAAATAATGCAAATTTTCTCAGGCTCTTAACTTTTGATGGGTAAGGCTGAACTTAATGAGACTTATATGTTCGAAAAATATTGAAGAAATTGAAGAATATATTTAGGGAATGTTTTGCCCTTTTTTTCAAAATAAGGGGAATTTTCTCAGGCTCGTAACTTTTGATGGATAGGTCTAAACTTAATGAAACTTATATATTTAAGATCAGCATAAAAATCCAATTCTTTTGATGTATCTATTGGTATAAAAATTTCGTCTTTTAGAGTTTCGGTTACTATTGAGCCGGGTCGCTCCTTACTTACAGTTCGTTACCGCGAACTGTTTGATTATTTATTTATTATTTTTTCTTTTCCCAGAGGCAGTTCTTATGGAAGGAGTCGTCGCATAGACTTCGAAGGGGCTCATTCGACTGGAATTTGTAAGTTTTAATGCCTTTTGAAGAGTCAAAAGTTATCAGAGGTTAACTAGCCCCGCCCCCCCCCCCGACGCCCTTCTTTTCCCAAATGCATCCAATACAATTTTGAGATTGCCATTCTGTTAAAACTAGTTCAAAGATCATATAACCAAAACTCCGGTGTTGACACGACCCCCCAGGGCTCGGGGGCAGACGTTGTAAGTTATTCCCTGAGGGAATATATGGTTATTATAGAAGGAATTTTCGTATAAACTTGAGAGAGGGCTCATTTGATTGGAAATTGACAGTTCTAGTTCACTTTTTAAGAGTCAAAAGAGATCCAAGGGCAACTAGCCCCCCCCCCCCCAACGCCTTTTTTCCCAAACCCATACGATAAAGATTTTGAGACATCCATTTTGTTAAAAATAATTCAAAGGTTGGATAAGAAAAACTCCGGTGTCGATATAACTCCCCAAGGCCCAGGGGAAGGCGTTCCAAGTTATGCCCGGAGAGCATAATTTAGAAGCCATTTTTTGATAGCTATTTCCTAAAAATTGTTCAAAGATCATATAACGAATACTCCGGGATCGACACAACCCCCCAGGACAGGCGTAGTAAGTTATACCCTGGAGGAATATATGTTTCTTATGAAAGGGATGCTCGTAAAAACTTCAGAGAGGGCCTATTTGCTTGGAGATTGAAAGTTCTAGTTCAGTTTTTGAGAACCAAAAGAGATTAGAGCGTAACTAGCCCTCCCCCCAACCCACACCCCCTTTTCCCCAAATGAATCCGATAAAAATTTTGAGATAGCCATTTTGTTAAAAATAGTTCAAAAGTCAGATAATTAAAAACTCAGGTGTCGTGCCCCAGGGCCCGGGGGCAGGCATTGTAAGTTATGCCCTGAGGGCAAGCATGGTTTTTAAGAAAAGAATACTTGCACAATCTTCAGACAGTACTCATTTGATTGAACATTGAAAGTTCGAGTTAACTGTTTAATAGTCAAAAGAGATACGAGTGCAAATAGCCTCTCCCACACACACTTTTTTCCAAACCCATACGAAGAAATCTTGAGATGGCCATTTTGATAAAAATAATTCAAAGGTGGGATAAGAAAAACTTCGGTGTCGATACAAGCCTAGGGCCCAGAGACAGGCGTTCTAAGTTACGCCCTGAGGGCATGTATGGTTCTTATGAAAAGGATGCTCGTATAAAATTCATAGAAGGCTCATTTGGTTGGAAATTTAAAGTTCTAGTTCACTTTTTAAGTCAAGAGATCAGAGGGCAACTGGACCCCCCCCCCCCACGGTCTTTTTTCACCAAACCAATCCGCTACAAATTTCGAGATACCCATTTTCATTAAAATAGTTCAAAAATTATATAACAAAGACTCCGGTGTCGACAAAACCTCCCAGGGCCCGGGGGTAGGCATTATAAGTGTTGTCTCGGGGGCGTATATGATCCTTATGAAAGGGATACTTGTATAAACTTCAGAGAGGGCTCATTTGGGAAATTGAAAGCTCTAGTTCACTTTTTAAGAGTCAAAAGATATCCGAGGGCAACTATCACCCCCCCCCCCAAACACCCTTTTTCAGGTAAGAAAGATAAGAAAAGCTCCTGTGTAGACGCAACCCTCCAGGGCCCGGGGGCAGGCGTTGCAAATAATGCTCCGGGGGCATATATGGTTCTTATGGAAGGGATGCTCGTAAAAACTTCGGAGGGGCCCATTTGATTTGAAATTAAAAGTTATGGTTCACTTTTTAAGAGTCAAAAGAGATCGGAGGGCAACTAGCCCCCACACACCCTGTTTTTCTCAAACCCATTCGATAGGAACCGGGATCAACACAATCCTTCAGGGGCTGGGGTAGACGTTGTAAGTTATGCCTGGGGGGCATATATAGCTGGTATGGAAGGGATGCTCGTATAAACTTCAAAGAGGGCTCATTTGATTGGAAACTGACAGTTCTAGTTCCCATTTTAAGAGCCAAAAGATATCCAAGGGCAACTAGCCCCCCCCCCCAATACAGTTTTCCCAAAACCCATACGATAAAAATTTTGAGATAGCCATTTCATTAAAAATAGTTCAAAGGTCAGAAAAGGAAATATCCTGTGTCGACGCAACCCACCAGGGCTCGGTGGCAGGCGTTGTAAGTAATGCTCTGGGGGCATATATGGGTCTTAGGGAAGGGATGCTCATATAAACTTCGAAGAGGGCTCATTTGACTGAAAATTGAAAGTTCTCGTTCACTTTTTAAGATTAAAAAAAGATTAGGGGGCAAATAACCAACCCCCCTTCAGGCCCGATTTCCTCAAACCCATCCGATAAGAACTTTGAGAGCGCCATGCTTTTCAAAATGGATCAAAGATCATATAACGAAAACTTCAGGGTCGACACAATCCTCCAGGGCCTGGGGTAGGTGTTGTAAGTTATGCCCGGGGCACATATATAGCTGTTATGGAAGCTAAGCTCGTATAAACTTCAGAGAGGGCTCATTTGATTAGAAATTGATTTTGATTGGAATTGGAGGCCTCTTTCCTCCCAAATGCGTCCGACAAAAATTTTCAAATAGCCATTTTGTTAAAATTAGTTCGAAGTTTAAATAAAAAAAAAACTCCGATGTCGATAAAACCCCCAGGGCCCGGGGGTAGGCGTTACAAGTTTTTCCTTGGGGGCATATATGGTTCTTATGGAAGGGATACTCGTATAAACTTCAGAGAGGGCATATTTGATTAGAAATTGAAAGTTCTAGTTCACTCTTAAAGAGTCAAAATAGAACGGAGGGCAACTAGCCCCCCCCCTCCATGCCCTTTTTCCTTAAACCCATCCGGTAAGAACTTTGAGATAGCCATTGTTTTTTAAAATAGTGCAAAGATCATATAACAAAAACTGCAGGGTCGACAAAGACCCCCAGGGCCCGAGGGTAGGCGTTGTAAGTTGTAACCTGAGGGAATATTTAGTTCTTATGGAAGGGATGCTAGTCAAAACTTCAGAGGGGGCTCATTTGACTGGAAATTAAAATTTCTTGTTCAGTTTTTCAGAGTCAAGAGATTGGAGAATAATACGCCCCCACCCCCTCTTCCCCAAATGCATCCGATAAAAACTTTGATATAGCCATTTTGTTAAAAATAGCTCAAAAGTCAGAAGGGAGAGGGGGCAACTAGCCCCCCCCCCTACGTTCTTTTTTTCACAAACCCATCTGCTACAAATTTTGAGATATCTATTTTTTAAAATAGTTCAAGAATTATATAACAAAACTCAGGTGTCGACACAACCCCCCGGGGCTCGGGGGCAGGCGTTGTAGGTTATCCCCTGGGGGCATATATAGTTCTTATGAAAGGGATGCTCGTAAAAAAAATCAGAGAGGGCTCATTTGATTAGAAATTGAAAGTTCGAGTTCACTTTCTAAGAGTGAAAAAAGATCCGAGGGCAACTAGCCCCCCCCCCCCCCACGCCTTTTTCCAAATCCATCCGATGAAAATCTTGAGATAGAGATTTTGTTAAAAATAATTCAAAGGTGGGATAAGAAAAACTTCGGAGTCCATACAACTAGGGCAACTAGCCCCCCCCCCCCCTTCATGCCCTTTTTCCTCAAACCCATCCGGTAAGAACTTTGAGATAGCCATTTTTTAAAAATAGTGAAAAGATCATGTAACAAAAACACCAAGGTTGACAAAAACCCCCACGGCCCGACGGCAGGCTTTGTAAGTTGTGCCCTAGGGGAATGTTTGGTTCTTATGGAAGGGATCCTCGTCAAAACTTCAGAGAGGGCTCATTTGATTGGAAATAAAAAGTTCTTGTTCAGTTTTTGAGAGTCAAAAGAGATTGGAGAATAATACGCCTCCCGCTCCCTCTTCCCCAAATGCCTCCGATAAAAATTTTGAGATAGCCATTTTGTTAAAATAGTTAAAAAGTCAGAGGAGGGGGGGCAACTAGCCCCCCCCCCACGGCCTTTTTTCCACAAACCCATCTGCTACAAATTTTGAGATATCTATTTTTTTAAATAGTTCAAGAATTGTATAACAGGTGTCGACACAACCCCCCAGGTCTCGGGGGCAGGCGTTGTAAGTTATGCCCTGGGAAATTGAAAGTTCTAGTTCACTTTTCAAGATTCAAGAGATCGGAGGGCAACTAGCCCCCCCCCACGCCCTTTTTTCCCAAACCCCATCCGATAAAAAATTTGAGATAGCCATTTCGTTAAAAATAGTTCAAAGGTCAGATAAGAAAAACTCCTGTATTGACGCTACCCCCCCCCCCCCCCCGGGCCTGGGGGTCGAAAAAAAAACCCAAGGCCCGACGGCAGGCTTTGTAAGTTGTGCCCTAGGGGAATCTTTGGTTCTTATGGAAGGGATCCTCGTCAAAACTTCAGAGAGGGCTCATTTGATTGGAAATTAAAAGTTCTTGTTCAGTTTTTGAGAGTCAAAAGAGATTGGAGAATAATACGCCTCCTGCTCCCTCTTCCCCAAATGCATCCGATAAAAATTTTGAGATAGCCATTTTGTTAAAAATAGTTAAAAAGTCAGCGGGGGGGGGGCAACTAGCCCCCCCCCACGGCCTTTTTTCCACACACCCATCTGCTACAAATTTTGAGATATCTATTTTTTTAAATAGTTCGAGAATTATATAACAAAAACTCAGGTGTCGACACAACCCCCCAGGGCTCGGGGGCAGGCGTTGTAAGTTATGCTCTGGGGCATATATAGTTCTTATGAAAGGGATTCTAGTATAAACTTCAGAGAGGGCTCATTCGATTAGAAATTGAAAGTTCGAGTTCACCTTTTAAGAATAAAAAAAGATCCGAGGGCAACTAGCCCCCCCCCCCTATGCCTTTTTCCAAATTCATCCGATGAAAATTTTAAGATAGCCATTTTGTTGAAAATACTTCAAAGGTCGGACAATAAAACTTCGGTGTCGATACAACTCCCGAGGGCCCGGGGACAGGCGTTCTAAGTTATGCCCTGAGTGCATGTATGGTTCTTAAGGAAGGGGTGCTCGTATAAACATCATAGAGGGCTCATTTGATTAGAAATTGAAAGTTCTAGTTCACTTTTCAAGATTCAAGAGATCGGAGGGCAACTAGCCCCCCACGCCCTTTTTTCCCAAACCCCATCCGATAAAAAATTTGAGATAGCCATTTTGGTCAAAATAGTTCAAAGGTCAGATAATAAAAACCCCTGTATTGACGCACCCCCCCCCCCCCCTCTGGGCCCGGGGGCATTCATTGTAAGTAATGCTTTGGGGGCGTATATGGTTCTTATGGAAGGGTGCTTGTATAAACTTCGGAGAGGGCTCATTTGATTGGAAATTTTGAAATAGCCATTTTGTTAAAAATAGTTAAAGGGTAAGATAAAAAAAACTCCGGTGTCGACACAGCCTTCTAGGGCCCAGAGGCAGGTGTTACAAGTTATGCACTGGAGTCACATATGGTTCTTATGGAAGAGATTCTCGTATAAACTTCAGAGAGGGCACATTTGATCGAAAATTGAAAGTTCTAGTTCACTTTTAAAGAGTCAAAAGAGATTGGAGGACAACTGGCCCCTCCTTTCCCCCTTCCACGCCCTTTTTTCCTCAAACTCATCCGAAAAGAGTTTTGAGATAGCCATTTTTAAATATGGTTCAAAGTTCATATATCTAAAATCCGGGGCCAACATAACCCCCCAGGGCCGGAGGATAAGTGTTGTAAGTTAAGCACTGGGGGAATATATGGTTCTTATGGAAGGGACGCTCGTAAAAACTTCAGAGAAGGTCATTTGATTGAAAGTTCTAGTTCCGTTTTTGAGAGTCAAAGGAGATTGGAGGGCAACAAGCCCCCCACGCTCTTTTCCCCCCAAATGCATCCAAAAACAAATTTGAGACCCCCCAGGGCCCGGGGCAGGCGTTGTAAGTTATGCCCTGGGGACCATATATGGTTCTTATGAAAGGGGTGCTTGTATATACTTCAGAGAAGACTCATTGGATTGGAAATTGAAATTTCGAGTTCACTTTTTAAGATTAAAAAGAGATCCGAGGGTAACTAGCCCCCCCCACCTTTTTTCCAAACCCATCCGATGAAAATTTTGTGATTGCCATTTTGTTAAAAATAGTTCAAAGATCGGATAAGAAAAACGGGTGTCGAAAAAACACCCCAGGGCTCGGTGGCACGCGTTCTAAGTTATGCCCTGAGGGCATGTATGGTTGTTATGAAACGGATGCTCGTATAAAATTTATAGAGGGCTCATTTTATTGGAAATTAAAAGTTATAGTTCTAGTTCTAGAAAGTTCACTTTTTAAGAGTTTGGAGATCGGAGGGCAACAAGCCTCCCCCCACGCCCATTTTACAAAAGCCCATCTGCTACAAATTTTAGATAGCCATTTGTTTTTGAAATAGTTCAAAAATTAGATAACAAAACACGGGTGTCGATACAATCCCCCAGGGCCCGGGGGGTAGGCGTTGTAAGTGTTGTGCTGGGGGCGTATATAGTTCTTATGAAAGGGATGCTCGTATAAACTTTAGAGAGGGCTAGCTTGATCGGAAATTGAAAGTTCTAGTTTACTTTTTAAGACTCAAAAGAGATCAGAGGGCAAATATTCCCCCTACACCCCTTTTCCCCCCAATGCGTCCGAAAAAAATTTGAGATATCCATTTTGTTAAAATTAATTCAAAGGTCAGGTAAAAAAAAATCAGGTGTCAAAACAACCCCCTAGGGCCCGGAGGCAGACGTTACAAGTTTTTCCCTGGGAACATATATGGTTTTTATGGAAGGGATTCTCGTATAAACTTCGTATAAACTTAGAAGGCACATTTGATTGGAAACTATAAGTTCTAGTGCACTTTTTAAGAGTCAAGAGATCGGAGCGCAACTAACCCCCTACCCCAGGGCCCTTTTCCCCAAATCCAACCGCTACAAATTTTGAGACAGCCATTTCGTTAAAAATAGTTCAAGGGTCATATAAAAAAAAACTCCTGTGTCGAAGCAGCCCCTCAGGGCCCGGGGGCAGGCGTTTTGAGTAATGCAATGGGGGCATATATGGTTCTTATGGAAGGGATGCTCGTATAAACTTCGGAGAGGGTTCAATTCATTGGTAATTGAATGGTATCGTTCACTTTTTAAGAGTCAAAAGATATTGGAGGGCATCTAGCCCCCCGCCCTCCCTCGCCCTATTTAAACAAACCCATCCGATAAGAACTATGAGAGAGCATTTTTTTCCAACTGGTTCAAAGATCAGGTAAAGAAAACTCCACGGTCGACACGATCCTTCAAGACCCGAGGTAGGCGTTGTAAATTATGCCTGGGGGCATATATAGCTGTTATGGAAGGGATGCTCGCATAGACTTCAGAGAGGGCTCATTAGATTGGAAATTGAAAGTTCTATTTCAGTTTTTAAGAGTCAAAAGAGATCAGAGGGCAATTATTCCCCCCCCACGCCCCTTTTCCCCTAAATGCATCGGATAAAAATTTTGAGATAGCAATTTTGTTAAAAATAGTTCAAAGATCAATACTTCAGAGAGGGCTCATTTGATTGGAAATTAAAAGTTCTAGTTCACCTTCTCAGAGTCAAAAAAGATCTGAGGGTAGCAAGTCCCTCCCACCACGCTTTTTTCTTCCCCAACCCCATCCGATAAAAATTTTTAGGTGACAATTTCCTTGAAAATAGCTGAAACATCAGATATTAAAACTCTGGGATCGAAACAACCTCCAGGGCCCGGGGACAGGCGTTGTAAGTTATGCCCTTGGGGCATATATGGTTCTTATAGAAGGGATGTACGTATAAACTTCAGATTAGGCTCACTTGATTGAAAATGGAAAGTATAGTTCACTTTTAAAGAGTCAAAAGAGATCCAAGGGCAATTAATCCCTCCCCAAGCCCTTTTTCCCCAAACCCATCCGATAAAAATTTTGAGATAGCCATTTTGTCTAAAATAGTTCAAACATCAAATAATAAAAGCTCCGAGATTGACACAAACCCATTTTTTTTAACTTTGATATCGTACTTTGATACTAGTTTTGCTACTTTGATGAACATTTGATTTTGAAAAAAAATTAAGTTTGAAATAGGGAATTTTTAAAAAGTTGAAACTTAACCTAATTAAAAAAAATTCCGAAAAAGAAGTTTTTCAAAGAAAAGTAAAGGCAATTTTAAACTTGAGATCAGCAGATACAAATACATTATAAAATTCAAACAAAACGACCAGAAATTACTATTAAAGAATAAATGAAACCCTATATGAACAGAAATTAAATAAACAATCATAGCAACAACAGTACAACAAGTAATAATATAAATGAATAAATAAATCTTAAAGCGAGTAATGCTTAAATTTAATATGCAAATCAAGCTTAAAAAGAATAAAATGTTTTAGTACCGTATTGAAGTATAAATGAAACCCAAAACAAATAGAAATTACATAAACAATCAATGCAAATGAATAAATAAATCTTAAAACAAGTGAAACTTTAATTGAATATGCAAATCAAGCTTGAAACGAACACAAATCACTAGAAACAATAGTTTGGGCATCGTCTCCTTCTCTTACTGTAAAAGTATAAAACCTACTGCGTCATTGGCGCTTTATTGAAAACTGTATGTGTCTGGAACAGTCTTGGAAAGTATAAACAAAATCAAATTGAATATTGATATGTGATGATATTAATTGTTAAAAGATCCATTTGTTCAAGATTTTATTTCACTGTAATTTTATTTTCATTTTCAATACTGTATGAACTGGAAAAGAAAATATTTGTAATAAAATTCGTTTTAAGGGAAGCGCCAATGACACAGTAGGCTTTAGGTTTATACAGTTAAGGAAGGGGGCAGTATCTAAACTCTTGTTTGTAGTGAAACTATATTCGTCTTGAACAGTTTTAGAAAGAACTGATAAATTAAACTGAATATTTGATGTATGATATTAATTGCTGAAAGCTCATCAGTTAAAATTTTACTGTAATTTTAATGTTTATTTTCAATATTAAGTGCCAAAGAAAATATTTGTAATAAATTTCGTTTTCAGTAAAGCGCCAATGACGCAGCAGATTTTAGACTATTAGAGAGGCGATACCCTAACTCTTGTTTGTAGTGATTTTTTTCGTTTCAATCTTGATTTGCATATTCAATTTAATTTTCACTCGTTTTAAGATTTATTTATTCATTTGCATTGGTTGTTTATTTAATTTCTGTTCGTTTTGGGTTTCATTTATACTTCAATAGTAAAATATTTTTTGTTTGTTTTAAGCTTGATTTGCATATTAAATTTAAGCATTAGTCGCTTAAAGAAGTATTTATTCATTTATATTATTACTTGTTGTATGTTTTTTTTTGCTATTATTGTTTATTAAATTTCTCTTCGTTTTGGGTTTCATTTATTCTTTAATAGTAATTAATTAAAAAAAAACTTTTTCCGCAAAATAAATTTTTCAAAGAAAAGTAAAGCATCTGCCAATAATCTACCAAGCATGAAACTACCACAAATCAGCATCGATAAATAAATGAAAGCCAAAACGAACCGAAATTACAATAAATAACCGAGTCAAGCTCAAAACGAGCAGAAATTAAGACAAGTTGGGGTCAAAACCCCTATGCCTTCCCAAGGCCAGAACATAATTTGCACTTTACTGAAAAAATATAAATATTTTTACTTTTATAACTTTAATAAATCAACTAATATTAACATTTTGATTACTAAATATCAGTATATGCATATTAAACTGACAATGCACATTCATTTGTATTTTTTTCAGTAAAGTGCAAATATTGTTCTTAATTTCAGTTCAACATCTTAAATAAGAGAATTTATACTCTTGATAAGTTTAAAATTCGTTCTTTACTTTTCATGGACAAGCTTCTTTCATTGTATTGAAATACAGGTAAAAAAAAAAAAAATCATACCTAGAGAAGATTATGCCCACGGAATATTGCACAGATAGGAGACTGGAACAGACACACAAGTGCAAGATTTCATTGGGGGAAGGAAGGGGGCAATATTTCGAATATAGGTAAAATTAAAAAGCTCAAAAACAGGCAAATATTACACAAAAACACATGGAATAAATTCCTGGTAGAAATCGCAAGAACTTTAGATCGATTTTTAAAACCCCATATCCATACTCATCTGGATTACAACCATATATTATTGTACCAGCGGAATACTGTGTCCAAAAAATCACGGAAGAATGCTGGCAAGGAAAATATCATCCATTTGTCAATTATACAAACGAGAACCGAACCAAAATGAAATTGCAGCCGGGTTGATGCCTCCTTACACTAGGTACACTATTAAAGAGTTGTTGGTGTGATCCTTCTGGATGCAATTTCCCAGTTGCAACGCTTTGTTTTCACAAAAGTTATACCGTTAAAAAAAAAAACAAAAAAAAACAGAGGCATTTTCTGCAAGGATACAGAAAGCAGTTGCTCCCAAAGACAATGTCAGCTTTCCTGGATTACAAGAGAAAAAAAAATCATTTATCATTACACTGCAGTGTTTCCTTCGTCATTAAGAGGCAAAAAAGAAAGTAAAGGATACAGCAGTAGACTCTTATAGTCCAAACCAGCGGCGCTGAATCCCTTTCATGGCCCAGCACTTCAGCCAGGAAGTGCAATGGGGGCCAGCCATCCTGTGCTCTCGCAAACCCTTCCTGCTTACCTTCCTCAGATTTCCCCAGGCACCGATTTAGAGCTGGGTCAACCTTGTCTGATCTTACAGAGTCACGCCACTGAGCCCGTTCCAAACCAAGTAAGCAGCCACACCAGGAATCGAACTCTCGCCAATCGGATAAAAGATTCCAAGTCCAGCGCGCCAACCACTTGACTAAGACGCCTTCCTATGGCCCCTAGGGTATTACCAGAAGCGTCATTATTTTGCCCCAATACCACTAAATCTAAAATGCGAATATCCAGAAACTAATATTTCTTACAGGAGAGAAAATAAAGATTTTACGGTGTAGGGTGTACGTTCATGGTAAAGTGCACCACCGCAACTTTTCTTAAAAAAAATTCAAAATGATGAGAAATGAAATATAGAGTACATAAACCAAGATAAGTAATGTTTAAATCCATTTCAATGCCTCCCCCCCTGTCCTTGACACATGTTGGCCAAGGTGTTTAATTTTATGGGTGATATTTTCCCAGAACTAGAATACTGAAATTTGTTGCAATAATACATGAGAGTGAGAATTTCTTCTTGAGGAAAAGAGGCAGATTTCCTCTTAAACAAACAAAAAGGTAATATTTAAATTCAAGCGAGGCATCCCCTCTCATAGTTCCTTCTACATTTTTTGCGTCACACTTTACTTTTATTTGTAAATAAAGCTAATTTTTAATTTAATCTCTTACAGGGCTAATGGTTTTGATAGGAATGGAAACTTCTGTCAGCAATAATATTAGGAAGCAATATTGCAAATCACAGGAATAATAAATGCCACTAGGGGCAAAATCTATTCAAATTGAGAATTTAAATTCAACAAATGAAATCATTTCCAATAAATATAATTAGAACTCCATACATAGAATATTTTACATTGAATTAATTTAAAAAAAAAACAAGTTTTTTTCAACTGGAAGTAAAGAGCAACATTAAATCTCAAAACAAACAGAAATTATTCCACATATGAAGGGGTTGCCCCTCTCCTCAATACCTTGCTCTTTACACTATAGCTTGACTGTTTTCCCAATTTTTTAAGAACGACTCTTGAAACACAAGGGCCGTTTAATTAGAATTAATTAAAAAAAACTTTATTTTTTATTTATTGAAGTTATAAAAATGGAAACATTAATTTTTCATTTCATGTAAGTAAGTTATAAATCATTTGAAAAAGATTTTTCTTAAGCATATGACTAGACTAATATTTGATAATTTGTCTTTTTCAGGTTCTCGTTAGAGTCAACATCAAAGAAAACAACTTCAGTTTTATGTAAGTAAGTTATAAATTATTTGAAAAAGATTTTTCTTAAGCATATGACTAGACTAATATTTGATAATTTGCCTTTTTCAGGTTCTCGTTAGAGTCAACATCAAAGAAAACAACTTCAGTTTTATGTAAGTAAGTTATAAATTATTTGAAAAAGATTTTTCTTAAGCATATGACTAGACTAATATTTGATAATTTGTCTTTTTCAGGTTCTTGTTAGAGTCAACATCAAAGAAAACAACTTCAGTTTTATGTAAGTAAGTTATAAATTATTTGAAAAAGATTTTTCTTAAGCATATGACTAGACTAATATTTGATAATTTGCCTTTTTCAGGTTCTCGTTAGAGTCAACATCAAAGAAAACAACTTCAGTTTTATGTAAGTAAGTTATAAATTATTTGAAAAAGATTTTTCTTAAGCATATGACTAGACTAATATTTGATAATTTGTCTTTTTCAGGTTCTCGTTAGAGTCAACATCAAAGAAAACAACTTCAGTTTTATGTAAGTAAGTTATAAATTATTTGAAAAAGATTTTTCTTAAGCATATGACTAGACTAATATTTGATAATTTGTCTTTTTCAGGTTCTCGTTAGAGTCAACATCAAAGAAAACAACTTCAGTTTTATGTAAGTAAGTTATAAATTATTTGAAAAAGATTTTTCTTAAGCATATGACTAGACTAATATTTGATAATTTGTCTTTTTCAGGTTCTCGTTAGAGTCAACATCAAAGAAAACAACTTCAGTTTTATGTAAGTAAGTTATAAATTATTTGAAAAAGATTTTTCTTAAGCATATGACTAGACTAATATTTGATAATTTGTCTTTTTCATGTTCTCTTTGGAGCTTGCTACTACGCCTGATATTTACATGAGACTATCAAAAACATACCTTGCGCTGAGAGGTAATGATAAGAGCAGAGCAAATGGCCCAGCATTAGCATTATCTAGCAGTATTAGCCAGATACAACAGAAACTTGTCGCTACCCAAGCTGAACTGGAAAAAACCAAAAATGACCTGATGGACAGTATAACTCAAAAAGTTTCGGAAAAACTGGCTAGCTCAGACTCTCTTAAGGAATCGACTGAGCTTATTGCTAGTCAAATTTATGATGCTCTCATGATTGAATTTAACCCCAAGTTTCAGCGAATTGAAAAGTCGCTAAAGGGACTGAGTAATGAACTTGAAAATTTAGAGGACAGACTGAACAGGCTTGAGAATAAGTTGGATAGTTATGAACAAGAATCACTACTAGACAGCCTAGTTTTTCACGGTGTTAGGCAGAAAACTGGTGTTGACACTCGTTCTGCTGTGTTGCTAACTATTAATCAGAAGATGTTTTTGCCTGAAATTAGTGCAAATGAGGTCGTGAACGTGTATAGACTTAGACTGAATAATGCTGCTACAGCTGATTCAACTCAGGCGGTTCCATCTGCTCCAAGGGTCGCTCTGACAATAGTGAAGTTTTCGAGCAAAAGCGTTGCTTTTAAAGTGTTCAAGGCCAAATCCAAGTTGGCCTCTAGTGGTATTTTTGTTGTTGAGTCTCTGACCAAGCAGAGACGAGATATTCTGAATGCGGCGAAAGACAGATTCGGTCAGCGGAATGCTTGGTCTGATCGGGGTCAAATATTGGCAAAGCCTTGTGACGGGACTCCAATAAAAAAAATAAGGTCTCTTGCTGACTGTATCTAGTTTTTTTTTTTTTTGTTTTCCTGTCTGTTTGTTTTTGTTTTTATTTTCTCATGGATTGTTTGTTTATTGTACCTTTTCTTTTCTTTTTTTTTATCTCTACAAATTCACTAGTTTTTGGTTCATTTTTTCCTTCTCTTTTTTTTTCTCAAAAATATTGTTTGTTTCTATTTATTTTTGGGTGAACTTTTCGGTATTTTTCTCTTTTTATTACTTCGGTTGTGTCATTTTTTCATTTTTTTTTAATATTTTTCTTCTGCATAGCTGCCATAGCTCTGCTGTGATGTCGTTAACCTTTGGTCTGGTGAGTTTGGTCGCGGAGCTGATCTACCATCCACCGTAAGTAAAATGATTAATTCTTTTAGTGACCAGGGTGATGTCAACTCCTTGGGGAGACGTTTCGTTGAGTTACAAAATAATCCTTTAGATATAGAAAGTATAATTAATAATTCAGTTGGAAGTAGAAATAGGAATTATAATGATCCTAAATCGGTTATTGAATGTAACTATGTTTCGAAATTAAGTGGTTCTGCCTCTTCTAAACAAGATGGTATTTTCTCTGTGCTTCACCTAAACATTCAGGGACTTTGTTCCTCTTTTGATGAGCTGAAACGGATCATCAGTGGTGGAACTCCGGATGTTATTGGATTTTGTGAAACTTTCCTGGTTTCAAAAAAGGATATGCTTTTAGATATCCAAAGATTTAGGATGGAGAGGATGAACCGGAAACAGATGGCGAAAGGTGGCCTTGCCCTGTATATTGCCGATCATATTGTATATGATTTCCGAAGTGATTTGAGTAGAATTGAGGAAGGAATCTTTGACTCCCTTTTTATTTAGATTAGGTCAGGTTGTAAGGATTTAGTTGTCGGTTTGGTTTACAGATCCCCGTGTGGATCTATTCCTTCGTTTATGAAAACTCTGGCAGAGGTTTTGGACTTAGTCCAAAAGCATCCTTGCGAACTTATCCTTATGGGGGATTTCAACCTTAACCTGCTGGATGAAAATTCTGCTTCGGCTGCAGATTTTTTGTCAATGATGCTTTCTGCGGGAACTCTACCTTCAGTTTGTATACCAACCCGAGTTACTGAGATGCATGCATCACTTATTGATAATATTTTTTCGTCACTAGATGTCATAGATAATTCGGTGATGATTAGTGATATTTCTGATCATTTCCCTGCTATTTCACGATATAGGACTGCTAATTGATCGCAGCGTAAAGCTTCGCCATCTAATCTCCCATTTTTCCGTTTTGGTGTCAGTAAGATCAGTCTACTTAAATCTCGTTTGAATGATCAGCCATGGGATAGTTTGGATTCTGAATCGGATTTTAACCGCTCTTTTTATTTCTTTTATGATTCAGTAAAAGAAGGTATGCTAGAAGTTTGCCACCAGAATCCAAAGCCTCATACCTCGAAAAGGATAGTACTGCTGAATCTGTGGATGACTCCAGGTCTCCATCAGAGCTGGAAAAGGAAAAATTATCTGGGGAAACTATACAAGGCTTCGTCATCTGCTTGTCATCATCAGCGGTTCAAGGCCTATAGGAGTATATTTAATTCTCTGTGTCGGAAGGCCAAGTCTCAGTATTATCAATGGAAATTTTCTGAGTGTGGAAAGGATGTTGGGAAGACATGGAAAATTATCAATTCTGTACTTAAACCTACTCCTCCTCCGCCTTCAGTTCCAACAACGCTGATAGTTGACGGTAAAATTGTCCAAGGAGAAGAAAATGTTCAGCTAGAGCTTACGTCTTATTTTGCTAATATAGGAAACGACTGCTTCATCTGTGAGCTCTACAACTCCTCGTTGCGATTTCAGAGCCTATCTTGGACCCCCATGTTTAAAGTCAATGGTCTTGAACCCTGTTTCTGAGTTTGAGGTAGCTCGGATCGTAAATGCACTTGAAGGTTCATCGTCTTCAGGGCCAGACAGAATTCCTCCAAGGGTTATCCGTGCCGTTTTTCCTGCTATTCTGTCACCATTGACTAAGCTTGTCAATCTGTCTTTCGTGAAAGGAATTTTCCATGAATCACTCAAGTGAGCTAAGGTTATAGTGCTGTTTAAGGGTGGGTCCCGGAGTGATCCTGGTAATTATAGGCTAATTTCTCTTTTATCTGTTTTCAGAAAAATTTTTGAGAAGGCTATGCTATCCAGGCTTCTTAGTTTTCTGGATGTCAAAAATGTTTTCCATGATTTCCAGTTCGGATTCCGAGCGAATCACTCTACAGAGCATGATTGCGCAGCTTTCTTGAATTTCATTCACTCGGGAATAAATTCTGGTCGTATCCCGGCAGCTTTATTTTTGGATGTTCGTAAAGCTTTTTATTTTTTGACTCATCAGATTCTTCTTTGGAAACAATCGCATATTGTTCCAGAATCAAATGCTTTTTATTGGTTTGAGTCATATCTTTCTGGTAGACTTATTTCAATTAATCTGCTTTTCCGGATCCCTTCTGGAGTAGAATATGGCGTCCCCCTGGGATTTGTTCTTGGCCCCATTTAATTTCTGATTTATGTTAATGATCTGATTTCAGCAGTCAAGAACACCAGTCCTCTAGTATGCTGCAATCTGTGTCATTCGGATGTTCCTTCGTGTCCGAATGCTACTTCTAATGAAGATTGCCTCGTTGCTTTTGCTGACGACAGCACTTTTGGGACTCTAGGGAGGACGGAATGTGATATCAGGTCTAATCTGGTGGCAATATTTGAGAGAGTAATTTCATGGTTAGAGGCGAATTACTTGGTCTTGAATGTTACCAAGTCACATTTTCTTATTTTTTCTCGAATTGGTGTAGCTTTCCCTCAACTGACACAGCTTCAGGTGTCACAAGGCTCCTTGTGTAGACCAAAGAATCGGTTGGTCCGGTTTCTTGGTATCCAGCCTGATGAGAACCTTTCGTTTAGATACCATATAGCCATGATTAGGGTTAAGGTTTCACGAAGTTTGGGTGTCATTCGAAAACTCAAACACACCTTTCCTGGATCTATTCTGAAGCTTCTTTTTTTCTGCCTTGTCCAGTCATATGTCTCTTATTGTCCCATAGTATGGATGTCTACTTTTCCTTCTACACTGCAGTCGCTTTCTGTCATGTATTATAAAACACCGCGTCTGATTATGGACATCAACCGTTCTTCACCAAGACCGCTTCTAAATCTACAGTTTATCTACACTCTTTCTTGTGCTTCTTTTGTTTTTCATCAGCTTCATGGTGATCTTCCAAAATCCCTTCAAAAAACTCCTCAGTTTATTTCTGATTCAGCTCCATATAACCTTCGTTCGTCACATAATATCTGCATTCATCCTACTCCCACTGTGCGGTCAGATTTCAATACCCTCATCGCTTGTCATCCGGTTTGGAACTCCCTGCCTTCTTCAGTACAGCAATGCCACTCGTTTGCCACTTTCAAGAGGATTCTTAAGGACCATTTAGTTAAGAATCAAACAGAATAATTTTTTTTTTTTTTTTTTGAGTTGATGTCCCCTGAATGTTTAATTCTGTTTTATGGTGGTCTTCTCTGCGCTATGACTCCCAGGCCTCAGGCAAGGTCTCTTTTTATTTGTATATGTTGTTTGGCGATTGATTTCTTTTTTATGGTTGTTTGGATATATTGTATTTATTTTTTCTCATTACCCCTTGTATCCCTGGCCATGGAGCCTTTCGAGGGAGATTAAGAGTGTTGTGGTTGAATTGTATGTATTCATTCGATTTTTCAATGTAGGCCTATTTTAATGTTTTTCTATTGATTTAGTGTTTGATTTAAACGGTATGTATTCCCCTCTATTACAGGCCTAGGAGCCTTTGGGGGATTAGCACAATGTGTTTTCATGTATGATTAATTGATTATGAATAAATCTTATCTTATCTCTTATCTTAGGCAAGTAAGTTATAAATTATTTGAAAAAGATTTTTCTGAAGCATATGAGTAGACTAATATTTGATAATTTGTCTTTTTCATGTTCTCTTTAGAGTCAACATAAAAAAAAAAAACTTCAGTTTCATGTAAGTAAGTTATAAATTATTGGAAGAAGATTTTTCTGAAGCACATGACTAGACTAATATTTGATAATTTGTCTTTTTCAGGTTCCCTTTGAGTCAACATCGAAGAAAGTTCAGTTTCGCCTAAGTTACTTATAAATTATTTCAAAAATATCATTCTTAAGCATATGAGTAGACTAATATTTGATAATTTGTCTTTTTCAGTTTCCCTTTAGGGTCAATATAAAAAAAATACAAACAAACATCAGTTTCATGCAAGTATACGATTAAATATATGATTAAATTAAATGATTAAATAAAAGAAACAAGTTTTGTTGTAACTGAAAGTAAGGAGCAACATTAAAACTCAAAACGAACAGAAATTTGTCCTTATACGAAAGGGTTACCCCTCCTCTTCAACACTCTAAACGGTAAAGTTTTCGCACTTTTAAACAAGGTTCCTATTCTAATTAAACGGCCTTTGTGTTTCATGAGTCGTTCTTGAGAAATTGGGACAAACAGTCAAGCTTTAGCGTTGAGAGCAAGGTGTTGAGGAGAAAGGCAACCCCTTTATATTCGAAAAAATTTCTGTTCATTTTGAGAAAATTCGTTCTGGAAATTCATTTTGAGAAAATTCAAATTTCTGTTTTTGTATTTAGTTTCTGAGGGTTTTTCAAAAAATGCCGTTAAGCCTGGCTCATCCTTTATGAAAAATTCCCTCTCGTCGCGGGAAACTCCTACGTGGAAAGTTACTCCCAAGTATAATACACCCCCGCCCCCCCCACTTAAAATTCCTTTCGGAAAATTCCATCTTCACTGAAACTCCCCCATCCCTTCCTTTAAATCTCTTGCAGAAGATTCAGCCAGAATAATTCTCCTTAACACAATTTCAATTCAAAAAGACTTTAAGTTCTAATCGTTTTTTCCGATCACTCCGGATATCCCCCTTCAGTTGAAATTATTTCTCAGAAATCCAAACACGCTGAAAATTTACCCCGGGCAATTCCCCCCGAACATCTCCACATACAAAATTGAGTACGCAAAGAGAAAATATAACAATTAAAAAGAATTTCGCATAGGAATTCAGTCAAATCATCCCAGTTTAAAATTTCCCCTGAAAAGTTCCCCCCGAAAATTTCCCTCCAGACTGAAGACTTTCCCCAAGGAAGCCCAACCCAAGCACAAAATGCCCTCCCCCACCCAAAAAATATCTATATAACTCCCAATTATAAATACTATAAGTAATCAATGGGCAGATTTTATTACAGACTTATCCTCATGGGTTGGGGAGCGGGTCACGTTATCTCCAAAGACATAGTTTTGAGATCTTTTTAACTATGCTGAATAAAATGACCATCTCAAAATTTTTATCGGACGATTTTAGGGAAAAAAGGGGCGTGGCAGGGGGCTAGTTGCCCTCCAATCTTTTTGGTTACTTAAAAAGGGCACTAGAATTTTTAATTTCCTTTCGACTAGACCCTTTTCCGATATTCTAGGACTATAGGTTTGATGCAATCACCCCTGAAAAAAAAACGAAACAAAAACAAATAAACGAGCATCCGTGATCTTTCTTTTCGCAAACAAAAAAGACAAAATTCAACATTATTGTAGATGGGAGCTTGAAACTTTTACATTTGAGTTCATTTTCACTAAGATTCTCTGAGTGTTAGGGTTGTTTCCCCCCTTTTTTGAAAATCAAGCAAATTTTGCTCAGGCTCGAAACTTTTGTTGGCTGACACTAAACTTATTGAATCATATATATTTGGAATCAGCATAATAAGTCGATTCTTTTGATATATCTATCGATATCCAAGTTTTCGATTTTTAAAGTTTTGGTTACTATTGAGCCGCGTCGCTCTTTACTTACAGTTCGTTACCACGAACTGCTTGAAAAGATGACACAAACTCAACAGGTGAATAAAAAAGTTTCATTTTGTACAATCAAAAAAAAAAAAAGAAAAAAAAAAAAAAAAAAAAAAAAAAATAAAAAAAGAGGAAAAAAAAGAATCACATAAAATTCACAAGAAGGAACCAAAAACTTTTTGATGCCAAATAAAGTTTGGTAACAGCAGCAGCAACGTTATTGGTAGCAAAACAGATAAAGATAACTGATAAAACACTATCATGATTTATACACTGATAAAACACTATCAGTGATTTATCATGGGGAAAATTAATGGGGAAAATAGGGAAAAACACATATGAAATCGGTATTTATAATTTTTAGTTGCAAGTTCAAAAATAAAAGATACCTTATTTCCCTGTCATGCAGGGTTTCTGAAAAGGTTATATCCATTGTGATACCTCGGTCTTCTAAGTCGGACCGAATATTTGATAGCCCATTTATCTGTACATCACCATTTGACAAATCTTTCCCAGTTGTCAAAGAAATCTTTTTCAAGTTGGGGCAAAGTCGACAAACAACTTCACTAAAGCGAAGAAAATTTTGCAACTGAAAAAAAATAAAAATATAAATAGCGTTGTTACTTTTTAAGTATTTTTCAGAATAAGAGAAGCAACAAGTGACTACACCCAGTTCAGTTGTGACCTGAGTTGACCAAGAGTCACTCCATTGCATAATTTAATATTATTATTTTATTGTTATTTTTAGCATTTTGCTGATTTTTCAGCTTTCAACTTCAGAGTTGTTCTCCTTTGAAAGCTTGCATGGACTTTTCTGGGGTAAAAGAAGGAGGAAAAATGGGGGTGGGGGGGCTCAAAGATTCTTATACAATTATTTATATTATATGTAACTTGGTACATGATATACTCACCCTCAACTATCTTAAGCTTTTCTTGTATACAAGAGAAGGTCAAGAGGCAGCTGGGTATATTGTAGGGGGGGGGGGGAATAATTTGACTACTTTTGTACTTGCGATCATAGTTCATTTAAGACACATTTACATGATTCCATAGAATAGCAGTTAGGATGTCTATCTTACTCGTTGTAAGTCCCAGGTTCGATCCCAGATAAAGTCAGTTTTTGATTTTGTTAATTTCTGCTTTTGCGGCAGGAAACAGCAAAAAATGGAAGAAGGTCAACAGGATCCAAGGGGTGTTTTTTTATGGAGGGGGGATAGGATCAATTGGCAGTAATGTGACCAGAAAGCACTTGAATCTAAATGTAATTCCGAAACCAGAAACAATAATAAAACTTCCTTAGCAACACCGTGTTGTTTCGGCTTGTTTTAAAACAGTTCGTGGCAATGAAATGTAAGTAAGGAGCAACATAGGCTAATAGTAAACGAAAATCTAAAAAATAGGGTTTAAATAATAAGTAATAAATCAAAAGAATTGTCTGTTCATGACGATTTACAATATATAAAATACATTAAATTTAAAGCTACCCAGCAAAAGCTATGAGCCTCAGAAAGCTTGCCTGAGTTTTGAAACAGGGGAAAAACACCCTTAAGAAGGCAAGTGATCTTGATGAAAATCATGCCATTAGATTCAGCGTATTAGAGAACCCAAGAGTGGTTTCAAGAACCTATCAACAAAAACGTAGAATTTTGCATTTTTTCTTCCCAGGTGGAAAGATCATAGATGCCTGTTTATTTTTTTTCCCCTCAGATATGATCATACTGAACTAATGGTCCTCGGAAATCAGGGAAGGGCTCATTTGATCGTAAACTAAAAGTTCTAGTGCCGTTTTTCATTAGCCAAAAAGATTCTGTTACAGGTAAGTGGCATTTCTGCCATTTTGTGGCATAAAACTGAGTGGCACTGAACTTGAAGATTCTGAGATAGCCAATCGATTTAGAATTACCGAAAATTCGTATAGAATTACCGAATATATATATATATATATATATATATATATATATATATATATATATATATATATATATATATATATATATATATATATATATATATATATTCATATATTTATACTTTTTCGTTATGTTACAAAAGTGCACTAGAGGAGTATAAAAAGAGAAAGAAAGAAAAAAAAATACAAAATCAAAAATAGAAAGAACAAAGAAGCAAGGAAAAAGAAAACAACACGAATAACTAAGGATTATACAGTAAAGTGACCAATATATCTAACGAAGAAAGAAAAAAAAAAGTAGAAATTTAATTCAATACCAAGACAACAGGAAGTCTACCCAACCGTATGTAATAGATGGTTAAGCGGAAAGTTGGATATTTTCTTACACCGACCTTAAAAGGGAGTCGAATCCCTCGATCTTCGCACATATATCAAAGGCTAGGCCTTAATAAAAACATGCTACGTATTCTGAAGGGTAAAAGCCTAGAATAGCGGCTCTCTAGAAGGAGATATTCTAGAACAAAAAGATATATATTTTAAAATTTTCTTGCACCGCCCTCCTAGAAGCCCAAGATAATACTATAAATACTACATATTATAATAATACTTGATACTCAATATAATAATACTATAAATACTTATAAATACTATAACTAGAATGATTTAAGGTAAAGAAACATAAAATCTAAGAGAAAGTAATAAAATCTAAGCAAAAGAGAAAGTAAGAGAAAGCGAATAAATGCTTTTACTTTTACAACTTTAATAAATCAAATAATATTAACATTTTGATTACTACATATTACTATGTCTATATTAAACTGACAATGCACATTCATTCGTATTTTTTCAGTAAAGAGCAAATTTTGTTCTGGCCTCGGGAAGGCATAGGGGTTTTGTGACCAAATTATGTTAATTTCTGCTCGTTTTGAGTATGACTCGGTTAATTATTGTAATTTCTGTTCGTTTCCGGTTTCATTTATTTATCAATGCTGATTTGGGGTAGTTTTACGCTTGGTAGATTATTGGATTTTATTTGTACTCATTTTTGTTTTGATAGAGTTCTTTACTTATCTTTGAAACGCTTATTTTGTTAAACATGTTTGTTAAATTAATTTATGTTCGTTTAACATTGACATAATCTTTTCAGAGAAAAAGAAAATAATACTTTAAATCTTTTCGTTTTTAAGACTTTATAGTTTGGCCTGCTATTTGTATGCTGGAAATTTTTTTTTAGCAATTTTTAACAACATACACCCTTTTAAAAATCGGGACACAAATAGCACTGAATAATTTAGTTTCATACCTCCTCTGGTTGACCTGAAATGGAAAACTTGATACTATTCGCAAAAAATTTACTTTCTTTGATAGCTTGGATAACCTTACGCTATTTTGATTTGGTTGAATTTTAAGAGCAGAACTGGGAGGGTTGACGTGGGAGGGTGGGCGTGTTAGGGTGGGAGTGGAAGGGGGATTAGTTGCCCTCCAATCACTTTTGACTATTCAAAATGGCATCAATCCTTTCTATTTTCAATTAAAGGATTCCCTTTCAAAGTTACAAATACAACTCCTTCGATACGAATTGTTCTGGCCCAAAAAAAAAATACAACAAAAAATAACGCCTTCCACTCCCTTCAATATTTACTATAAAAAATTCAATCCTTCAAATCGCTTTTTACAGATAAAAAGTAAGGTATGCCTTTTAAATTCGAATCGATTGAGCATTTTTTAAAATGAAAACGCTTCCTATAAGCACCTTAAATGCCCCCAGGGCATAAATTACAACCCTTACTCTAAGGTCTTACTCTAAGGTCTAAGGTAAGGGTGGTTGTCATCCTCTAAGACCGAATTTCCAAAACTTTCAACTACGTTAAACAACATGGCTATATCAAAAATTTGATTGGATGTGTTTGGGGAAATGGTGGGCGTGAGAGGGGTGTTAGTCACCTTCCAATCACTTTCGACTATTAAAAATGACACAAGCCCCTCCAATTTCCAATTGAATGAGCGCATTTCGAAGTTTCTACGACAACTTCTTCGATACGAAGTGCCCTGCTTTAAAGGAAAAAATTAATAAATAATACATTGTGCCAACATCGTTCTTATATGCCCTCAGGGCATAGCTTAAAACTCTTGCCCTGAGGGTTGTGGGGGAGTGTCCTCCTCTTTACTTAGTCCCCGTTTCTTGTCTTTTTCTCGAGTGTCCCCGTTCTTTACTTAGGCAGCGCGATCGTGCTGCCTATGATTGATACAACAACTTTCTATATAAACCTTATATGCCCCCAGAGCATAACTTACAACCCTTGCACGGAGGGCTCTGAGGGTTTATCATCCTAAAAGACCTAGTTTCCAGAAACGTTCAACTACGTTGAACAAAATGGATATCTAAAATTTTTGATTGGATGTGTTTTGGAAAATGGTGGGCGTGAGAGGGGCGTTAGTCGCTATCCAATCACTTTCAACTATTAAAAAAGGCAATAGCCCTTTTAATTTTCAACTGAATGAGCCCTTTTGAAGTTTCTATGTGTTTGGGGGAATGATGGGCGTGGGGGAGGGCTAGTTGCCCTCCAATCACTTTAGACAATTAAAAAGGGCACTAGTCCTTTGAATTTCCAATCGAATGAGCCTTTTTGAAGTTTCTACGACAACGCCTTCTTTAAAAACCTTATATGCCCCCAGGGCATAACTTAAAACCCATGCCTTGAGGGCTGTGGGGGAGTGTCCTCCTCAAAAACATATTTTCTATCTGGAAGTCAACTACGCTAAACAAAATGGCTATCTCAAAATTTTGATTGGATGTGTTTGGGGGAATGATGGGCCTGAGAGGGGGGGGGGGCTAGTTGCCCTCCAATAAAGTTTGACTATTAAAAAGGCCACTAGAACTCTCAATTTCCAATTGAATGAGCCCCTTTTGAAGTTTCTACGACGGACCCTTCCATATAAAGTGCCCTGCTCTAAAGGAAAGATAATATATGGTACATTGTGACAACAGCGTTCTTATATGCCCCCAGGGCATAACTTAAAACCCTGTCCCCGAGGGTTGTGGGGGAGTGTCCTCCTCGAAAACATATTTTCTATCTGAAAATCAACTATGCTGAAGAAAATGGCTATCTCAAAATTTTGATCGGATGTGTTTGGGGGAATGATGGGCGTGGGGGGGGGGGCTAGTTGCCCTCTAATCACTTTCGACTATGAAAAAGGGCACTAGCCCTTTGAATTTCCAATCGAATGAGCTTTTTTTGAAGTTTATACGACAACACCTTCTATAAAACGCGTTCCATATAAAGTGCCCTGCTCTAAAGGAAAGATAATATATGGTACATTGTACCAACATCGTTCTTATATGCCCTCAGGGCATAACTTAAAACCCTTGCCCCGAGAGTTGGGGGGAGTGTCTTCCTCAAAAAAATATTTCCAATCCGTAAATCAACTACGCTGAACAAAATGCCTATATCAAAATTTTGTTTGGATGTGTCTGGGGGAATGATGGGAGTGGGGGGGGGCTAGTTGCCCTCCAATCACTTTCGACTATTAAAATGGGCACTAGCCGTTCGAATTTCCAATCGAATGAGCCCTTTTCGAAGTTTCTACGACAACTCCTTCGATACGAAGTACCTGTCGGAGAAAAAACAAACACATTGTGGCCACATCGTTCTTTACTTAGGCAGCGCTAGCGCGCCGCCTATGATGAGAGATTTTCAGCAAGAAGAACTATTTCATCTGCATACGATAGGTGATTAATATCAATATGGATATCAATAATATATGGTAGGACGTTTCTGGTCACTGTTCTAAGTGTGTTGTTGAAAACTAATGGACTTGAGACAGAGCTTTGTTTTACCTACCGCTTTACGGGAACAGGAGTTGTCAATCCATCACGAAAACGAATCCGAACTATTGAATTCTGGAACCAATTCCAAAGGCAGGCGCAAATAAAACCGCAAGTTCCGAAGCAACTAATGATTGTGAATGTAAAATGGAGTCAAAGGCTTCAGATATGTCAACTGCTCATATGTACCGACTCTTTTTCATCATGTTATGTCGTTTCATTATAGACGAAAACACTGAATCCGCAGTTTGTACTCCTAATCCATATCTGAAACCCAAATGGATGATCCCCGAAATTACACTTATCTTGCAAAAACGGACGCATTATTTTTTCAAGTAAATTGTTAAGAGCAGGATAGATGGTTATAGGTCTATATGAATTGCAGGACGTTGGGTCTTAATTCTTTTTAGGCACGCATGTGACTAGTCCTTTACATACTGACTTCAGGACATACTGTTGGGACAAAATTATCTAAAATAACAGAGCTAGGTGCTCAAACAGCACAGGTGGACCGCACTGTAAGTGCTCTACTTGCAAACGATCAGCCCAGTGGCAGTTCTGACCTCTCTTGCGAACGGGGCAATATAGTGCTTAGTGCCCCACTCGGTGTCCCAAAAATTTTCGGGCCAAACTTTAACAACATTTTCATTTATGTAACAACTATTTTGCTAACTGTGCAGTCTACTTTAATTTAATAAAAAAAATCGAAAATTACAAAATTATTATAACCGTTAGATTATTTATTTGAAATGTTGTGTCCCTACAATTTCTGCGCCCGGGGAAAGTGCCCCCTCTGTCTCCCTCCTACAGCCACATCTTTATCCACCCAGGTGTTTTCCCTGTTTTCAGAAGACGAATATGAGTAGATAACATAGAGGGTATAAGAGTGATGTAGTTTTCATAGGGATTCAGCTTTGAAAATTGTTACTGCAGTATTGCAAGAAAATCTGTGTCAATTGGTGGTGGGTCACAAGCGACTCTTGGTTAAAAGTGAGTATACTATTCAGCGGTGGTAATTCTATTTGTCAGAGTTGAAGTGGAACGTGCTAGTTTATTAGCCTCTTTCCGCAAAAGCTGCGGATTGTTCTGTATTGACTGTGATAGTTTTCCAAATCGGCGTTTTAAAAAAATTTTCACAACTTTCTTAAAATTCTGCTTTGTCCATTTAATTAAACCGAAAACTATACCTGAACGAGGTCTATCGCAATCCTTCCATATATTTCACCAAAAACGATGACGGAGTTTAGCTTCTTTTAATTCATGGAAATCAGGTAATCTTCATTTACGCGTATTAGTTTTTACGGATGCAGCTGAGACCGAAACATTTGGAGCAACCTTTAGAGAATGAACTATTTCTGCAAGATAGCATTCCACATCCAGGGGGTTTCTGTGACGTGAAGGACATAGAAGGCACCTCAATTTTACTCAAAATATAATTTAAATTATTATAATACAACTCCATGTCAATTTTATCCCAAGACTTTTTGGTGAACCGTTTCCTCTCTTCTGTCTATCGCTACGAGTTGAACGCATCTTAATCTCAGGGCTGAGGAACCTGTTGCTGACATGAGTACCGGAACGAACTATCGCTACGAGTTGAACGCATCTTAATCTCAGGGCTGAGGAACCTGTTGCTGACATGAGTACCGGAACAGTTTGCACATTTCGTTTTAGTTGCCGTACATGGGCTACCACGAATGATACTATGAACACTACCACCTCGTCTACTGCACTTCGAATAATTTATACAATCATGAGCAATATGGCCCAACCTAGACACTCAAAACGCTGTTTGGGCCAAATCATGGGCTTCGAAACAGGGAAAAAGGAAAATTCAATTATGATGCTGAATCTCATAGCACGTGCAAGATCTTCTTTGTTACTAAAAGGTGAGCTGCATAGCAGAAGACCGACCAAAACGTCTGGAGCTGGTAATACTAGTAATCAAACCGAGAATAGCCTCGGTTTCATTAGATGCGCCGAAATCTTAATCGATTCGAGTTAGACCAAAATGCTGATTTTTAACACTTTCGATTAAAAACTTAGGCCTGCAGGAATAGTTGTTGGCAGAGTTATAGTAGCGGCTTCATCAGACATATGTGAGCTAAAGCGAACACGTTTATCTCCACATGCTTCACCTTATCAGCATAGCCAGTTTTCTGTACAAATTCACGCTGCTTTACAGGGTTGCTTGATTTTAGCTCTTCAGGTGAGTTTGTAAGAATAACCAGGACAGAAGTAGACACAGTTGAAGGAGCAGAAGGCCACTGAACTAGGGCAGGAGGGATAGTGGATGTTGTTTCTTGATTTTTTACAAGAAAGTTCAGCATTCTAACAGTGTCATCAAACAGTTCGTGGTAACGAACTGTAAGTAAGGAGCGACCCGGCTCAATGGCAACCGAAACTCTAGAAAACGGGTTTTTGATACCAATAGATATATCAAAAGAATCAAATTTCAATGCTGATTTCAAATATATAACTTTCATCAAGTTTAGTGCTACCCATGAAAAGTTACGCGCCTGAGAAAATTTGGCTGATTTTCGAAAAAAGGGGGAAAGACCCCCTAAAAGTTATAGAGCCTTAATGAAAATCACACCATTACATTCAGCGTATCAAAGAACCCGACTTTAGATGTTTCAAGCTACTATCTAAAAAAATGTGAAATTTTGCATTTTTTGTCAGAAGACAGATCACGGATGCGTGTGTATTTGTTTGTTTGTTTTTTTTTCCCAGTGGTGATCGTATCGACCCAGTGGTCCGAGAATATCGTGGGAGGGCTCATTGGAACAGAAATTAAAAGTTCTAGTGCCCTTTTTAAGTGACAAAAAAAATGGGGGGCACCTAGGCCCCCTCCCACGCTCATTTTTTTCACAAAGTCACCCGATCAAAATTTTGAGATAGCCATTTTGTTCAGCATGGTCGAAAATATGATAAAAATGTCCTTTAGGATGACTTGATCCCCCAAAGTCCCCAGGGGGAGGGCTGAAAGTTATGAACTTTACTCAATGTTAACATATAGTATTGGTTATTGGGAAGTATACAGACTTTTTCAGAGGAGATTTTTTCTGGTAGGTGGGGGAAGGAGAGGGTCGGGGGCTATATGGAAGGATCTTTCCATGAAAGAAGTTTTCATGGGGGAAGGGAAATTGCCATGAAGGGGGCGCCGGACTTGCCAGCATTATTTATTGGTTATTGGGAAGTATACAACCATTTTTAGGAAGGATTTTTTCTGGAGAGGGGGGCTAGAGGAGGGGATTACTCTGGAGAATATTTCCGTGGAGGATGTTTCTTTGGGGTAAGGGACATTTCTATGAAGGGGGCGCCGGATTTCCAAGCATTATTTAAGAAACGATCAGAAGTTAAATAAAAAAAAACCAGTTTTTTCAACTGAAATGTAAGAAGGAATATTAGAACTTAAAACGAACAGTAATTATAACGTATGTGAGGGGGTTCTCCCCCACGTCAATACCTCGCTCTTTACGCTACAGTTTTTTTTAGTGCTTTCAAAAGAGCTATCTATTCTAATTAAACGGCCTTTGTGATTCAGGAGTTTGTGAATCAAAATTTTTTTTAACTTTTAACGTAAAGAGCGTGGTATTGACTAAGGGGAGAACCCCTTCATATATGTAATAACACATACGTAATAAAAAAAAACAATAAAACAAACAGCGATACGGCTCAATAGTAATCGAAACTTTTAAAAACAAAATTTTGATGTCAATAAATGTATCAAAAGAATGTGTTTGTAATGCTGATCCTAAATATATAAATTTTATTAAGTTTAGTATTACTCATCAAAAGCTACGAGCCTGAGAAAATTTACTCGATTTTTTAAAGAGGGGGGAAACATCCCCTACAAGTCAAAGGATTTTAATGAAAATCACACCGTCAGATTCAGCGTATCAGAAAACCCTATTACATAGGTTTCAAGCTCATATCTGCAAAAATCTGCAACTTTGTATTTTTTGCCAGAAGAAAAATATACGAATATAGAAGTTAGTTACGTAAGTTAATTTGTAAAGACATCCATTTAGCAAAAGAAAAGTAAAATTTTTATGCAAATAAAAGCTGCATTAACTAAAAAACGATCAGAAATTAAATTAAAATAACCGAGTTTTTTAAACTCAAAATAGGGAGCGACATTAAAACTTAAAACGAACAGAAATTTTTCCTTATATAGAAGGGGCTGTCCCCTCCACAACGCGTCACTCTTTACGCTAAAGTTTGACTCTGTCTCACAACTTTATTTTTTAAAACAATAAAAAACTTTAGCGTAAAGAGCGAGGCGTTGAGGAGGGGACAGCCCCTTTCATATACGGAATAATTTCTGTTCGTTTTAAGTTTTAATGTCGCTCCTTACTTTCAGTTTAAGAAACTTGTTTTTTTTATTTAATTTAAACAAGAGGCAATAATAGTATTTGGCTCGTAAGGTATTAACGGCACATCAAATAGGCCAAGAAAAAGTTCTCCATAGAAAAGTAAAGAGCGATGAAGACGGGCTTTTGACCCTTTTTCAGGGCCCTTGTACCAAAACAAATTTTTTTGGTCAATATTCGATTCCTTATCTCAAATCGATCAGTAACATATAGTTTTGGTTCTTACAGGCCTTCTAATCTTCTCCTCCTCCTTAAAACTTTGAGTACCTTCTATCTTCCAATAAAATTTATTATTGGAAGATTTATTACAGGCCTTCCAATATATGAATGAATGAATGCATTTATTACCCATCAATTAAAAACAGATGGAGCACAACAAAAGACAAGAAAAAACGCAAAAACACTAATTTTTCTGAAACAAACAAAAAAAAAAACCAAACACAACAACCACAAGCTTATGCCAACTACTGCTGGAGAATCATAGCCCAGGGATGGGACTTAAGTGTCAAATTATATCGAGTAATCTGCGCTAGGATAGCTTCTTCAGGATTCATGATGCCGTACCGATGCGAAACATATCGATTGCTTGTCCATGGTGGTAAACGCAACAAAAACTTTGCATACTTGTAGTACACTGAACGCAATTTCAGTCTATCTGTAGCCGTAAATATACGCCAGAATGGGCTGAGGTACAAATAATGAGGCAAAACCATAGCATTGTACACCCGGGCCAGCAGACGACGGTCAAACTTCCGCTTATTTGCCACAATACGGCTATACGTAAATGAAACCCGCTTCTGAAAATGAGAAAGCAGTAACCGCCGCGTCTCTAGTATTGACCGTCCAATAGGAAGGCCCAGATATACAATGCCACCGGCGAGCCCAACAGTAGAAACACCAATTGTGATGCTTCGACCAGCATCAGATTTCGAATTAAACAGCAGTACTTCAGACTTGTCGGCATTAAACTGAAGTCCAATCTGAGCATACTCTTGTTGTAGTCGAGTAAAATTATCTTCTAGTCCTTGCAGAAAGCGGCTCAGGTTCAGTACATCGTCCGCATAACCAATCAAAGATAAATCAACACCGCGCAGAATGTAAGTCATAAGTGACTTCGATTGCGGCTTTACGATACTGTTATTAAATGCTGTCGGTGACGAAATGGCACCTTGTCTTACCCCCTTCTTTACCGGGAGAAGGGGATTACCATGCGGAGAAACAGCAACATCATTCAACAGGCTAGTGCACTCACTCGCTGGTAAAGGAAGTTTAAGTTCCGCTTTTAGATTTTCATACATGTCAGCCAGTGGGGCTAGAGAGCAGGGATCAACACCGGCCAAACCCATATCCAGTATAATCTCCTCGTGGAGAAGCGAATCAAACGCGCGCCTTACATCATGAGTGGCTAAAGCGATGCTTTCACCGCGGTCTTCTGCGTCAACTAAAGCGGATACTAAAGCAGAAAGAGCATGGCCGCACCCGAGGCGAGACTGAAAACCGAACTGATGGGCCTGAACTGTACATTTAGTACGAAGCTCCTCAATAATCAGATTTTCAAATATATTACAAAAAACAGTTGAAACCGTTATTGGGCGAAAAGACGAACAATCGGAAGGAGGTTTATTTTTCTTTGGGATAGGAGTCAGACATCCAATTGAAAAAGAATCGGGCACAATTCCCAAATTAAATATCATTTGGTAAAGGAGGACCAAATGCTCAATAAACATACCCCCACACAACGACAAATGTTGTGCAGAAATCCCGTCATATCCTCTAGACTTTTTTTTCTTCAGTTTCCCAATTGCAGAAATAATCAGACTCTTTGTAATAATCGGTCCCGGACTAGATGCATGCTCAAAGAAATCTTGGAGTCTCGCTTTATAACTATTTTGAAGATGGGGATCCGGAGCAGAAAATTCTTTTTTATAATGCTCAATCCATGAAGAAAGTGGTATAAGAGACGGGGCTTGACTTGGCGCTTCTTTCACAAGACTAGACCACAGCTTATTAGGCCGCGACCGAACTTCTTCCGAACAAGACGAAATAATCGAATTCCGATGCAAAGAGAGCTGCTTTGCAAACTGACGTTTCGTATAGATGTACAGTTTTCTCAGCCACCCATCCCGCGGCTTATCTGCTTCAATCCAGACCGAGAGCCAAAATTTAGCAGAAAAGCAAGCATTGCGCAAGTTACTATTAGTTGACCAACCGGGCTCTTCGGTTCCAGATTTTACTCGCCTAATGGGTACCACCGATTTTTCTGCAAGGGATAGGGCATGAGTAAGTTCACTACAATATAGATTCAGCCGAATTCGAGAATCCCGCATATTCTGTTTTGAACTCCGCATTAATAAATCAAACGGTACGCGAATTTTCGCCAGAATATCATTACACGCATTCTGGAAGAGATCAGATGACGCCCTATCCCAATCACTAATATAAAACACAGATCGCTTTTTAGCAAACGGGATAAAAGAAGGACCGACATCATCAAACCGAGCACTAAAAAACAGAGGAAAATGATCTGACGTAAAACTAGAATCACTAACACCAAATTCCACAATAGTTACAGATCGCGTGTGACAAACATGGTCTAAATTAGATGTGCTACCCGAATTATGGACGTAAGTAAAGCTCTTATTCTTCGGCGCAACCAAGTAATCATCATCAAACAGACCGAAGATAATACTTGGACGAACAGAATCACCAGAATAATTAAGTGAGTCAGTTAGGTCACAATTGAAGTCACCAGTCACGATGCAGCATAAGCCCTGCTCTTTTATTTTTCCCAAGCACTTAGATAAACGAGCGACACTAATGGCAAAAAGTCTCTCAGAACGGTCATCGCGATAGTTCGTGGGTAAGTATACATTCAGCACAACCACATTCTGGATTCTAACCGCTAAAAAGTCACTTGCTGAATCAAAAACAGAAGAAGTAAAACATGACTTCACGTAAGTCGCTAGACCACCACAAGGCCGGCCATGAGACTGAGAGCGGCGCGCAGCAACCGAGAACACTTTGTGATTAGTTGATAGTTCCAAAAGGCTCAGGCTCAAAGTGTTTGCAAAATGTTCTTGAATACACACTATGTCACACTTCGATAAAAAGTCCTTCAAAAACACAGACCGACTTAACAGATTTCCATTTATATTCCACGAGGCAATCGCATAAGAGGCTAAGGGTCCTCGATTCATTTCTTCGCTGGGGTAGGTCTATTTGAAGGGCACCGAACACTGTAACATGTATGACCTCTTTTTTTGCATGTGATACAGAACATATCGTTGTTGCACTTATTGTCCTTACTAGATACGTGGTCAGTGCCACCACAGCGGCCACAGATGGGAGATGCGGCGCAATCTGCCGCCACATGACCGAGTCCATGACAGGAGTAGCAACGTTTCGGTAGGAAATTAAATTCCTCGGCAGGCAGCTTCTCGTAGCCAACGCGGACGGAGTCCGCGAGAAAACGGTCTAGATTCTTTCTGGATTCAAAGTACACCTTGAATACTTTCGAATGTTCGTATTTTCCTATTTCCACTGCTTTTACGGCATTTGGGACAATAGTTTCGACATCCGTGTGGGACATACTATTTGGGACTCGTTTTAGAACTCCGATGAACAAGCGCTCCTTCAGTGACGCTGTAACCGTGGGTGTCCTAGACCTCATATTTTCCATAATCTTCTCTGCAGTCGCCTTCGACTTGACGTAGAGCTTCCAGTCCTGTTTAGTCTTGCGAAGTTCGCTAATGTCGTCAGAATTTGGACATAAACTATCCACGAAACCCTTACGAGCAATTGGGTTGTCTAGAGTCTCTGGTAGGTCTTTCAGTACAACGGCATAGGATGGCTTAGTACTGACATGAGCATGACCACTACTGATAGAGACACTGTTGATAGAAACTTCAGTAGTTGCAGACATACTCGGAACAGCGTAGCTTTGGGCTGAGACGAAATTCCGGAACTCTAGGCACAAGTCATTTACTTTGCGCGAAAGAGTCGCTGTAACTTCGCCAGGAATAGAGGGTACTTCATCCGGCTCATATATGACGAACTTCGGTAGCTGGACATTATTCTTATCACAGTAGTCCAACACTTTCAGAATGTCCGCAAACGTATCCGCTTTCTTCTGCCTATCCGTTTGGCGGGTAGACATCTGTCCCTCGGACCAAATAAACTTCTTTGCTTCATTAATTTTCTCTTCAGGAAAAAATCCGCAACCAGTTTGGATAATGTCAGCAGACGTATTTCCTGTACTCCTTGCCCGTATAGCAAAATTTAAAACCGCATTCAGGACTAGTCGATCGGGCGGCATCTTCGTACGAAATGAAATACAACTCGGCAACGAAGGAACCTAGGAACAAGGGAAGTGTAAGGACCCCCTCAACTGTCCCCCGCAATTTACGGGTAACTTAATACCGGCGGGTACAATAAGTCGCTTGCGGGAGGTTCCTTCCCCTCTTCTGCTAGTTCCCAGTACACTTCTTAACGATAAAGAATCAAAAATGGCACAATATAAAATTGAAACTGTAGATGGCGTGCCAATCTACCCGAGAAAAAAGATGGCGCTGGTGAGAATACCCAGTGAAGAGGGCCTATTCTAACAATTGGAGAAGGTCAGACAAATACTAATTGACAAAAAAACTAATTTTAGAGTGTAAACAACAACAAGAAAAGACCTCAAAATAATTCAGAAACTTTTTCCAAGTTACCAGCCAAGATGTAAACTCAGACACAACAGCCTTGAATATATATATATATATATATATATATATATATATATATATATATATATATATATATATATATATATATATATATATATATATATATATATATATATATATATATATATATATATATATATATATATATATATATATATATATATATATATATATATATATAAATATAAAAAATAAAAAAAAAAAAAAAAAAAAAAATATATATATATATATATATATATATATATATATATATATATATATATATATATATATATATATATATATATATATATATATATATATATATATATATATATATATATATATATATATATATATATATATATATATATATATATATATATATATATATATATATATATATATATAGATATATATATATATATATATATATATATATATATATATATATATATATATATATATATATATATATATATATATATATATATATATATATATCTTTTCTAATGCATTGGGGCTTTCTTGACCTGAAACTTGCGTATCTAAGTGTTAAACCGGTAAAGAAAAGTTTTGCCCTTTTATAGGCATCTTAAGAGGGAGGGGGGTGGCTCGACCGAAAAATGGTAAAAATTTGCAGTCCAAGAGACTTTTCAGTATTTTAACATAAACAAATACAACCTCAAAGGCATACTTGATGGAAGGTCCGAATATATGGATCTTCTACATCAACACGTAGAACAGATTCACTTAGAAAACGTCCAAACACAGATTGGTATGAGAAACCTGTTGCACCATCTTCGATTCGGATCTTCTCGTGGTAATTTCCTTTTGATTTTTCCAAATGTACATGACTCTTTATGTGTTCTGCTCGATCTAAGTACTCATTGGCTTTCTGCGAAAAATGGGACTTCTTTTTGGGATCTTTCAACCCTGCAGAACCGAAAGTAAGTGAATAAATACAAATAATAATTCACTTTCCAAATAGTAAGAATTATTTCAAAGAAGGGGCGAGGAGAGAGGAGGTCAGATTTTACATTTAATCAAGTCGAAAAAAAAATCATATATATTTTGATAGGAGAAACATAATATATAGCTCACAAATGCAAGTTTTTTTTAAATAATATTTGACTTAGATGCATCAGGGCTGAAGTTAAGAAGAAAATATTGAACACGTGTGAACAAAAAGTCAATAGCTTTGAAAATAAGCCCTCTTCATCAGTATACTGTTATTAACAGTCTCTAGTCGTCAAAAGCCCCTTGGGAGTTAATAGCCTAGGCTGTTAAGGAATCGTTCTCCGTTGAAGCCCATTGAACCGTTTTAATTCTTCCCAAAAAGAAGGTATTTCAGATTTATTCCTCTCTCAAACGTAGTAAATGTGGCAAATTTGTGACGGTAATAGATATGGTTGAGGCAACACAGCAATGTCTAGCAACAAACCACCAAAGAGTATTGCTTCTGCTTGTCAGACAAAACCTTTGGTACATACTTGTGAACTCGTCTCGGATTTGGGATTAGATGCACAGTAAAGAGCATTAGGATCAAAACACGGTCTTCTTGAAGGCCGTGTTTTGAACATGGCTCTTCTAAAACGCGACCACTTAGAAGGTTGTTCAATTGTCACGTCATTACTTTGGGCTGATGTCTGACGCCAAGCACGTTGAGTGACGTGGAAGTGTTTCTTGCTGTCTTTAAAATTTTTGTACCACTGAAAAACCCAGGTCCTAAACATCGTACTTCTAAACCTCTGGGTTCAAAAAAAAAAGAAATTCAGAGTGGAGATGTTTATCAATTTTCTAACTATCAATGCAAGCATTAAAGACACTTTAACTTTGAGCAAGTTTTTAGACGTTTAGTACTAAACCCATCATCACCCCTCTCACCTATAAAAACTACCACCCACCCCGCGTCCTAAGCAAGAAATAAATTCAGTCCTGACACTTCTTGAACGAATAGTGTTTGTCCAATTCAAACTGTACTTTGCATAGCTCGGAAATCCTCGATAAAATCCTCATTTTCAACTATGAAACCCTTGAAATCTCTCCTATTTTCAATGAGCCAATTGAAAAACTACAAATGGCTATCCACAGCATTAGAAAAACTGCATCCAAACGCAGCCAGAAAACTTAAACTTTCAAACCCGAATAGCACCCAAATTCAAATTTGGCCTTATTTGCACTCTTCGTATCTTCATTTTTGACCTAATCTGATTTAAAATTCGCTTTAACCAAGGCTAAGAAAACCCTGGATAGAAATTTGACTGCGCTTTTATTTTTTTTTAAATTTGAAGGGAAAAAACAACTAATAAGCAGACGGATAATTCGTAAAAATACCGTGTTGAAAAATACTCGTAAATCAATATAGTCTCAAAAAAAAAAAAAATCCCCTAATACCCCTGAAAAACCCTATCTTATGATAGCTCCCTAAAGATGAAACACTGGCCAGCGCGTTATTATCAAATGTTTGGGAGACTGTTTTATATTTCTTATAACCTTGGAAAGCTTCCCTTCCGTTTGGACTTTAAACACCTAGAAATATTTCAATTTTCCTGCAATAAAGCGTATAGTTTTTTTCAATGATTTATTTGCGGGTTTAAAAGTATTTTCTTTTTTGTCTTTGTCCCCCAAAGCTCCAAAGTTATCCTTCTTTTGAACTTTTTATTTCAAATAGTCTGTTTAGATCAAAGGTCAAATCTTCAAAGACCAAACATCCGTTTGCATCTCATGATGTGGCTATTGGTTGCACTAAAAGAGAGGCAATTACACGAGGTAGTGCCTCGTGTTATCACAAATGACTTATGCCCAGACCACATTATAGTCACAGTTATCGATAAAATCAAAATTCACACGACTAGAGCGCCAATTAAGTGTACAGTTTCTAATTTCTCGAGTTGAACTTTGCTCAACTTTCAAGCATAGAATTCTTGATGTAGACAATTTCGGAGACCACACTGCCTTTCTATGACGATAAATAAAAGTTCAAATAGGGATAAAATCCTCTTAATAGACAGTGTTTCACAAATAGTGATAGAAATTCACAAAAAATACCAGATATTTCGGTCACATATGCAATGACCGTCATTAGTAGTAAAATTAAACTAAAACACTTTAAAACAATAGTTTATATACGAAATCAAATAAAACTACACGTTGTTTAATTCTCTAATTCTTCTCAAAGCAAAGGCGGAAGCTAGACCCTTTGAAGGTCAAGAAGGTCAAAGAGGCTAGCTTCCGCCTTTGCTTTGAAAAGAATTAGAGAATTAAACAATATGTAGTTTTATTTGATTTCGTATATAAACTATTGTTTTAAATTGTTTTAGGTCACAAGAACAAAAGAACAGCACAACACAAGAACAGCACTTTCGGTCTTATTGTATAGTTCTTTGAACAGATTGACAATTTTCTTAGGTACACCAGCAGATTGAAGGATTAACCACAGTGATTGTCTGTCGACAGTGCCGATAGCAGATCGAAAATCGACGAAGGCAATGTATGCTTTCCTTTTACATTCTAGAGTTTTATCTATCAGCTGTCTAATTGTAGGGATTTGCTCAATAGGGACCTACCCGGCATGAATGCTGGTGGCGAAGAAGGGGATGGAGGTATTTTGTTGCCCGCTTGAGGACCAGCATGGTGAAGAGTTTGGCGGGTACCGAGAGCAGAGTTATTCCACGATAGCTATTACATTCTGCTTTACTTCCTTTCCTCTTGTAGACTGGCACAAGTAAGCCAGTCTTCCAGTCTGATGGTATTATTTCAGAGCGCCAAACAGTATTAAACAGTATTTGTAGCCAGAGAGTCATGGATGGATCGCCATTTTTAAGGAGTTCTGATATTAGGCCACATACTCCCGGGTTTTGTTGTTCTTCAGATTTCGTGCTACTGCTTTAATTTCTTCTGCTGTAAATTCAGTGCCATTGGGGGCAAGTGTAGCATTCTCAGCCGCAGCAGTAATCTCGTCGTCAATTTGGTCAGGTGGGTCTGATTTCAGTAGCTTCTCGAAGCATTGCTCCCACTGGCGAAGGCACTGTGATTTGTCGTAAATATTTTCGCCACTGGCGTTACGGAGATACGATGTAGTTTGACTGTATTGACCTGAGAGCTCACAGAGGATCTTATATGTGGCTCCGATGTCCTTTTTTTGCGGCCTCTTGGAGCTCGCGTGCTTTTTTGTCAATAAAAGTCTTACGGTCTTTGTGCAGCATGATGTTACGCTCTTTATTTAATTGCCTATACGCTGTTGTGTCCCCGCGCAGGCGGGCTTCCCGTCTGCGATCAATACTGGCGAGGGACTCGTTGCTGATCCAGTCTTTTTTCTTACGCTATTTCATTCCAGCAACCCTAGTTGCAGCTGCAAGAGCATTCTCTTTGAAGACCATCCATGCACCTTCACTATCATCGCAAGAACCTCAAAGCTGTTGGATATTTCGGCCTGATACGGCTTAGCCAAAGCGGGGTCTTGCTGGATACGGTAGGTATCAATTTTCCGAGGTTTCTGGCTGGCTTTTGTAGCTTTCAGGCAAGGCCGGATTTTGGCTTCAACAAGACGATGGTCGGTGTTCCCAAGTTCGGCGCCTCAGTAGGTGCGACAACTCTGCACAGAAGACAGCCATCGCCGCCGTATTATGATGTAGTCGAGCATCTTCTTCGTTGATCCTTCATTACTATACCAGGTGTACTTGGTTTTATTGGGTCTCTGAAACCATGTGTTTCCAATGGTAAGATTGTGGGCGAGACAGCAGTTCAACATTCTCTCTCCGTTGTCGTTTAGGCTATCTACTGTTACGGGCCCAACAGCGAACAGACTCATAGGCCAGACTCATTAGAAATGCTAGCATTCATATCTCCTAGAAGGACGAGGTACTCATGGGGAGGTACTGACGAGAGCTCAGAACTTAAAAAGGCATAGAAGTCATCCTTATCTTCTTCCTGGGCTTCATTTGTGGGGGCATAACAGGTGATTATGGTTATTTTTTTCATGTTTACCACCGAGCCTTGCTCTCAGGAGCCTAGGTGTAACTGGTGTGAATGACAGAAGGGCCATGCGTGCGGTACACTAGCCCAACGCCTCCTCGTTTCTGGTGACCATCAGACCAAAGCAGTGTCTGGCCTTCACCAATGTACTCCTCACCATCACCAGATAGATGTGTTTCAGTGATTCCAGAAATTCTAATTTTACATTTCTTTAATTCTCTGGCTAATAGAAGCTTTCAACCAGGTTGGTTCAGTGTCAGAACATTCCAGGTGGCCACATTGATACCACCTTGGTCAACCATATTCAGAGGGAATCATCCGTGGGCGGTCCGAGGTCGAGACGGGGTTTGAGATGATATATCCGAGGCTGAATTTCTGGTTCCATTCGTGGCAATAGAAATTTCAGGAGGAGGGCTGCCAACCCAACCGTCCCTAGATGCATTTGGTTCTCTGGTGGCTAGCCAGGTATCCCGAGGCACGTGGAGATTGTTCTTCATGCGCCAATTTGCATGGGAACTAACTCCGGACGAGCATCATTACTCCCTGGGATTATTCCCTGATAAAATATTCAATAGTGAATAAAAATATGAACGTGATAGTTATAAACTAAAGCACTATAACTACATAGTTATCTCTTTATTTCCAATACCTCGACTGAAATCAACAGAACTTTCTTGATGGTATTGTATAATGTCAGGTCAAGCGTTGGCCATATTTTCTTTGTTCATACAGAAAATGCTGGCTGTCAGCTCGTCGTCTGCTTATGGATGGTCTGATGTATAAGCGATTTTTCTGAAGAGCCAACAAGAGAGCTGGCCTTGGTTTGTATAGAAGAAGTGGAAGGCCAAAGGGCGATAGAGATTATCAAATTTCACCAAAATCCTTATTATTTAAAACCTTTAAGCAATCTTTGAAAAGAGAAATGGTTTGGCGAAAATTGGATTTACAACAAAAACGAAAGTCTTTATTGGTTCGAATATTGATATTAAACAAAGAAAAACAAGTTGTTCAAACGGAAGTCAAGAGAGTCATTGAGACTTAAAATGAACAGAAATATTTCTCTACATTAGGAGGCTGCCCTCCCTCCCTTTATGTACGTTAAAGTTTTGTTAGTCTTTTACTTATACCGTTTTTGAATACAAAAAAACATAGCCAGTTGGTTGTTACCATTCTTTTACTTACCAATCGGATTTCGAATCACTTCGACTAAAAACCGGCAGTTAAATTATAAGACTTTCCATTTTTCAGGCAATTTGAAAAATTGTCATTTGAAAATTTTGAAAAAGTGAAAAATAATTTGTATTCTATTTCTATTGCCCCTAACGTAGAGCATTTGTTCATGAAGCCTTGTGCAAACAAGCCAAGCTTTAGTGTATAGAACAGGAAGTTGGGGGGAGGGGGTGCAGCCTAATTCTAAACCTGTTAGATTAAAATTTATTGTCGCTCTTTACTTTCATTTGAAAGAACTTGCTTTCTATTGGCTTTCTGCCTGTGCTTAATGCCAAATCCAGGGTTACCCTAAATATAAGGGGCTACCCTTGATCACCACTACAACGATGGTTTTCAAGGGGAGTTCATCAAATGGAACTATTTACAAAGGACCCTCTACTCCTCCTCATTTTTTCAGGTAAGCAAACAATTTTTTTTAAGTTGCATTTAAAATAGTCCTGTAATGTGTGGGGACCTGTAACCAAGCAGCACCCATGCTACACGCTTATTTACAAAACAGTAGTGGTAAGCGCGAGCAATCCATTACAATATTTGGCGCCAGCGAGGCTTCCCCTCCAGTAAGTGGAGTAGTACAATTTTTGCGCCAATATCTGGTGGCACAAGTAGCTTATCGCGAGAACAGTGGTGGCAGCAACAAAGGTGCTATCGATAAAACTGAAAGTAAAAGAATTCCGCGTTTTCGAAGAGACTATTTAATTTAGCCTACAAATCAGTGGAGGATCCAGGGGACTAGGGGTTCCCCAATATAAACGCAAATAGGCGTTAATTAAACTTGCTCGTAACGCAAGTTTATCGGATCAACCTATTTTGCACCCCCTCCCCCCCAAAAAAAAGTCCTGGATCCACCCCTGCTACACAGTAGCCTATTTTGATTACATATAAAGAACAAAAATACGGAATCGATAAATAATATTATGAAGATCTAAATGGGCTGTGCCTAGTTAGGAAATACAAAAAGACATATGAATCAATATATCGCGCAACTAATTAGTGTGCAAAAATAACAGGCTAATTGAGACGCAGCAATTTTTCGCGAGAAACTGGAGGTGACATTGAAAAAAGGATTTTCATTTAGACTGGAAAAGTATTTTGATGATTAGCTAAATTTGGAAATAATGTCGGTCAGAGATAACACAGACAAGAAACGAAGAAATATGGGCTGTAAGATACCGGCTTATTTATGGAGTAAAAGTTCGGGCACAGGCCCTCGCTCAAACATATTGAATAATGACGAATTTCTACGTATGATTGAATCTATCTGTCAGAAAGATAGCGATAAAGAAATTTTGGAAAAATTAGCGGCACAATATAACGCGGCATTTCAGATGGAAGGGGCAGCTTTTGAAAAAGCCTATGAGGCCATTGAAGAAAAAATACAAAATTATAAGCAGGTTGTTGAAAGAGCTGAAGGACATCGGTTATTAATTCTTCCAGAATTGCGTTTGCTAAAGAAAAATACGTTATACAAAAAAACTGTCCGTAAACCTGAAGGGCGTATTCGGAATATAGAAATTGAACTAAATTTGACTTGCAACTCTACTCGGGAGGAAGATATCGCTCTCGAAGAGTATGAGGAGGTACGGAAAAGAGAAACAAACCTACGAAGAGGTAAACAAAAAGGTTAACAAAATACAATTGGAAATTATTGGAAAGTATCTTTTACTAAATGAAGAAAAAAACTCTAGAACACGAAAATTATACACCTCTACTTTAAATAAAATAGAAGAAGAGAAAATTGAGGAGGAAAGACAAGAACGTATAGAGGCTGAAAGAAAAGCCAGAGAGCAAAAAGAGGAGGAAGATGGAAAAGAAAGAGAGAAAGAAAGGAAACAAAGAAAAGAGGTGTGCAAAAGAGAGCACCACGAATATACGAAAAAGATACAGGCCGAAATAGATGAAATTAAAAGAGATAGAGAATGAGTTAGAAAGAAAAGGAAAAACCCTTAGAAACGCTAATATTCAGGCTGATAGAATAGCCAGAGAAAAAAAGAGGAGGCTGATAGAGTAGCCAGAGAACGAAAAGAGGAGAATGATAAAATAGCTAGAAAGAAAGAAGAAAGATATCGCCAAGAGTTTAAAAGAACCATGATAAGTCTAATAGAACCCCGCTGGGAAATTCCAGAAAGTGAGATTTTATCACAACTAACTTATAGGCTGTCGGAGAGCCATATCAATTTGTCTAAGAAACAATCACGAAATAATGAAAATTACCAGACATGAAATACTAAGACGTAAAAATATACAACTTCGTTGACTACAGAAGGAGGTGAATCGGCCCAAAAAGCAAAGTGGGAGGCTGAGCCACCCTGTCGAAAAACGAAATGCTCGATACTCCAGTTCACAATGTTGATAATTTTTTGAAGTTTTAAACTCCTTGGAAGTTTGAAGTTTTAAACTCCTTCAGTTTTAAACTCTTTGGAAAAAAGATCTGATGATGTATATTCAAAGTTTTAAATTGTATTACTGAAAAATGAGCTGACTCAGAGTTAGTATCCCAATGTTTATATATTTGAATTAAGATTTTTTTTTTATTTCCTTCTTAGTTTTATTTTGATGATTATGAAGCAAGGACTTTACATTTATTAAGTTAATAGCCATTAATAAAAGATGTTCTAAAATAACTAGAATACTTTGGAAAAAAGGTCTGATGATATATATTCAGTTTTAAACTCTTTGGAAAAAAGGTCTGATGATGCATATTCAAAGTTTTAAATTGTATTACTTAAAAATGAGCTGACTCAGAGTTAGTATCCCAATGTGTATATATTTGAATTAGGATTTTTTTTTTATTTCCTTCTTAGTTTTATTTTGATGATTATGAAGCAAGGACTTTACATTTTTTAAGTAAATAGCCATTAATAAAAGATGTTCTAAAATACCTAAAATACGATGAAAAAAGGACTGATGATGTATATTCATAGTTTTAAATGTATTACTGAAAAATGAGCTGACTCAGAGTTAGTACCCCAATGTGTTTACATTTGAATTGGGATTTTTTTTTTATTTCCTTCACAGTTTTATTTTGATGATTATGAAGAAGGGGTATTTTTAAGTAAATAGCCATTAATAAAAGATGCTACAAAATACCTCGTATAACTTGTGTAAGGATTTGAATTCCTTCTTCGTAGCAAATCAATGACTCAGTGAAACGTTGTTGCTTGTCTAAAGCCACAGCTCTACTAAGAAGGGATATTGCTACCTTTTCTTCTGGAACCGCCATTCACAACAATGATTAATAAACAACGTGCTGAAATCAAGAAATATTGGAAGTGAAGAACTGACGAAAAGGTATAGAAAACTGACAGGAGAAGAAATTCATGTTTGTGTCTGACAAGAAACCAACAACAACACTATCTGGTGTTATCCAGCAAAATCAAAAAGTGAATTATTTATTAGTTCAGTATATAATAGATTCTGACCTAACGCTTGTTGCTTGGATTATAAGACTTAGAAATTATGAAATGAAATAAAATACGGAGCTTCCTCTTTTATTACATTTAGTAAAAAAAACAGTTTTATTAAAAGTGCAATAGGCATATTTTGTCCACAATCTTTTTTTAATTAGTCTATGTTCTAAATGCAAATCTAAGATGAAGAATAAAGATCCTGCAGAGCCATTGATGGCGCACAGAGACTCGACAACTGTCAACGTGTCAGTTACCGAGTATTTTTACAGGGACAGGCAGCTAGTCCCTGAAACTGCGCCACGCCGAAAGGACAGGAGTAAAGGTGTGTTTCAATCGTGGCGGTGGCGTGCCGCCCGACGTCCCGCCAATCTGTGTGCGGCACAGTACTGATTTTAGACCGGCGGCGTGCCACGGCGCGCCAATTTTTCCGATTAAAAATAATAATAAAAATTCCACGTCACCAAGCACGTTCAACCTCGATTTTAGTAAGGATTTTCAAATGGTTGACTAAAAACATACAAGAACAATATGACAAAACACGAATTTTTTGGGCCACGCGGAAAGTGTTTATGTTCACCTTCGATCAGACCAAGTAGACTTCTCATTTTTAGCCACTAGACCCAGGCAAACCTATGTTGTGTTTATGTTTAACATCGCATTTTTCCTATTCAATCCCGTGTTTAGTCATTTCATTATTTTTAATGATTTGGGATAATGTGTGTATAACTTTCAAATTTTTAAGTTCAAACATCTCCTGTTCATCTAATACATACGAAAAGGAAGTGAAAAAAAAAAACAAATAAATAACAACATCGAAAAAATACTGTACACGAATCAGATACTATGGCTTAACAGCACCAACTATTTTAAATCAGCGGTTACATAACTTCAGTTACAATTCATGTAACAAAAGTCAGTTTGTTCACTCTGCCTGGAGCCATTGATCTTTTTGCAGTCACTATCAGTCCTGTCGTGCTAAAAAGCCGTTTAGCTGGGGCACATGTGGCTGATACAGCCAGAACTTGACGAGCGTAAACTGCCACTCGCGGGATCTGATACTAGTACTGTACCTTGGGGTCCCACAGAATGCCGCAAATGGGATTCTTCTTTGTATCTGCTGAAATAAGTTGTTTTATAAGGGAGAACAAACCTGCACCTTCACCATAGGGCTCCTGCGCACTACACTACAGGAGGAACCAAACTGCACCTTTACCCTCTTTTCTTATCAACACGGAATTACCCTCCGAAATTCTTTTCTGAAGGAAGTGGTCAATATATAACGTTTTAAGTCAAAGTTTAAGGCTACTTCAACTTCAGTGTGCTCTGCTAACTGTGCAAAAAAATGTAATTCATTCTTGTAGATATGTTTCTATACTAGCTTTAGATAATCTACCAAGCAAGAAACTACCACAAATCAGCATCGATAAATAAATGAAACCCAAAACGAACAAAAATAACAAGAAATAACTGAGTCAAACTCAAAACGAGCAGAAATTAAGAAAATAGGGCTCAAAACCCCCATGCCTTTCCAAGGCCAGAACATAATTTTCACTTTACTGAAAAAATATAAATGTTTTTACTTTTATAACTTTAATAAATCAAATAACATTAACATTTTGATTACTAAATATCAGTATATGTATATTAAACTGACAATGCAGGTTCATCTGTATTTTTGTCAGTAAAGTACAAATTATGTTATTGCCTTGGGAAGGCACAGGGGTTAGCCAAAAATTATGTTAATTTCTGCTCGTTTTGAGCTTGACTCGGTTATTTATTGTAATTTCTATTCGTTTTGGGTTTCATTTATTTATCGATGCTGATTTGTGGTAGTTTCACGCTTGGTAGATTATTTGACTTTAATTTTGCTCATTTTTGGTTTAATGGAGTTCTTTACTTTTCTTTGAAAAAACTTGTTTTTTGGAAACAGTTTTTTTAATTAATATCTGTTCCTTTTATATTGACATGGTCTTTTAAGGGAAAAAGACAATAATACTTTAAATCTTTTTGTTTTTGTAAGAATTTATATTTCGGCCTGATATTTGTATGATGAAAAACAATTTTCATAAAAATTTAACAACATAGACCCTTATAAAAATCTGGGCACAAATAGTAGAGTTTAATTTGGTTTCATACCTCCTCTAGTTGACCTGAAATGGAAAACTTGATAACATTCACAAAAATTTTTTTTTACTTTCTTTGATAGCTTGGATACACTTAAGCTATTTTGACTTGGTCAAATTTTAAGAGCAGAAGAAACCCTGAAAGTTTGAACATAATACCCTAAGTCGTTCTTGGGATACTGCTGAGATGCCTTATTGGGAATTAGCCTAAACACAGTGCATTTTGATTTAATCTTAAGGCAACATTTACTTTTTAAACATAAAGGCAAATGGGAGGGTAGGCGTGGGAGGGGAATTAGTTTCCCTCCAATCACTTCCGACTGTTAAATAAGACATCAGCCCTTTCTATTTTCAATCGAATGAGTCCTTTTTGAAGTTCCTACGACAACTCCTTCGATACAAAGTGCCCTGGTTTAAACAACAACAACAACAAAAAAATGATACATTATACCCACATCGATCTTTACTATAAAAATGTCAAGCCTTCCAATCACTTTCGATTATTAAAAAGGGCACTAGGCTTTTCGATTTCCAACCTAATGATCCCTTTTTGAGTTTCTACGACAACGCTTTCTATAAACACCGTATATGCCCCCAGGGCATAAATTACAACCCTTACCCTAAGGGCTGTGAGGATTGTCTTCCTCTAAGACCTAATTTCCAGAACTTTCAACTACGTTAAACAAACGGGCTATCTCAAAATTTTGATTGAATGTGTTTCGGGAAATGGTGGGCGTAGAAGGGGTGTCAGTTGCCTTCCAATCATTTTCGACCATTAGAAAGGGCACAAGCCACTCCAATCTCTAATTGAATGAGCCCTTTTAGAAGTTTCTACGACAACTTCTTCGATATGAAATACCCTGGTCTAAAGGAAAAAAAAAATAAATAATACATTGTGCCAACATCGTTCTTATATACCTCCAGGGCATAACTACAAAACCCTTGCCCTAAGGGTTGTGGGGGAGTAACCTCCTCAAAAAAAAAAATTTCTCTCTGGAAATTAGTTACTCTGAACAAAATGGTTCTCTTAAAATTTTGATTGCATGTGTTTGGGGAAAGGGTGGGCGTGGAAGGGGTGTTAGCTGCCTTCCAATCACTTTTGATTATTTAAAGTAGCATTGGCTATTCTAATTTCAAATCGAATGAGCCCTTTTTTAAGTTTTTACAAAACCTCCTTCGATACTAATTTCCCTGGTATGGAAAACAAAAAAAAAACAAAAAAAAATTAAATAATACCATTTACCAACATTGTTCTTTACTTAGACATCTTGATTGCCCTGCCTATGACAACATCCTGAATTGTCTAATGTTCTTTTACCTACTTCTTTTCATCTGAAAAATCAGAAAGAAAAATGAAAAGAATTTTAAAGTGGAAGGTAGAATTTTGTTTCAAGAAAATTTTCTTCTTCTACTTCATTTTACCCTATATACATGTCGAGCCAACTTGGACCTTCTTTTTTTTTCTTAAACCTATTCGCGAGGATGACGGTTGAAGCCACGAGTTCTATATTTATAACCAAAAAAGAGAAAAAAAAAACGGTGGTGGCGTAGTGACACCGCCACCGCAAGAATCAGCGGCGGCGTCAGCGCGCTGATGCAAGCTCGGCGGCGCGCCGCCGTTTTTTTCGGCGGCGCGCCGCTGATTTTCGGCGCAGCTTCGGGGTCTACAGGCAGCAACAATGTGGACAAACCTTGCAGGAACTGAGATCAAACACTGGGCCTTTTATTGCCAAGCAGAGATCAATCTACAGCCCTACCACAGGTTGCACACAAACCAAGCAATAAACATTTCATAGTCAACGAAAATAGATAAAATGAAAAGAATCTGCCAACTGTCAGTAAATTTCAAGATCAATCTTATTAATATTTGACCTTTAACTGAAAGTTAAAGTTTGATCAATTAAATTACAGCTTATTGGAATGCAAAACCGGTAAAGGGGTATAGAAAACAGACATGAGAAGAAACTCATGATTGTGTCTGACAAAAATAACAGACAACAACACAATCTAGTGTTATCCAGCAAAATCCAAAAATGATCATTTATTGATAGAAAATAGATTATGTCACTTGTATGGCACTTGAATTACTTTACTGCTTGTTGCTTGAATTACAAGGTTTGGAAATTATTAAACGAAACGAAATATGAAATTTTTAATCCTTTTTTTTTACATTGAACATAATAAACCGTTTCATCAAAAGTCCAAAAGACGTCTTCGTGTCAACTGTTTTTTTTAATTATCCTGTGTTCTGTACACAAACTTAGGAAAAACATCCTCCAGAGCCACAAAGCCAAGACACAGATCAGCGACAATTGTCAACGTTTCAGTTGCCAAGTCCTAGTACACGGACAGGTAGTAACCCTGTCATCTAACCTTGCAGGAACTGGGATCAACCACACGACCCCTTATTGCTAAGCAGAGACCAATCCATTGCACTACTACAGGCTGCGCACAAACCTAGCCCTAAATATTTCATAATAAAAAAAAACAGTTTAAATCAAAAGAATCTACCACTTTCAGTAAATTTTTAGTTGAACCCTACTAAACTTAGACCTTTAACAGAAATCTAGGCTAATATTCGATCAACAAAGTTTCGGCTTATTTTGAATTATCTGGTTCTACTGGGGAATGGTGCAAGTTGATGGTGCTAGTGGTTTCTATTTTTTTATTAAATCTATGTTAAAGGACCAAAGATTCCTCTTCAATCTTCTTCCATAGTATTTGGAAGAAATTTAACTGACAAATTCGGAGCTTAACAAAAGTAGTTAAACAGTGCAATTTCTACTCAACTTGATTTTCTACTATACTAATGAAAAGGATTTTTCTCCATCACAGATAGTATGGAGATGGATATTTACAGTACCTTATTTACGACATTTCAAACTTCTAGTTCAGGAATAAAACACACATCCATTCATTAGAAGTCAAGAGCAAAAGAATAGGCGTTTATGAAATTGTATCAAACAGTTCGTAGCAACAAACTGTAAGTAAGGAGCAACCCGGCTCAATAGTAGCCAAATGTCTAAAAAACAGAATTTTGATACCAATAAATATATTAAAAGAATCGACTTATTATCCTGATTTAAATACATAAGTTTCATTAAGTTTAGTCTTGCCGGCTAAAGGCTACGAGCCTAAAAAAACTTGCCTGATTTTCGAAAAAAGGAAGAAATACCCTCTAAATTTATTAGAATCTTAATGAAAATTACACCATCAGATTCAGCGTATAAGAAAACCCTACTGTAGCAGTTTCAAGCTCCTATCTGCAATCATAGGCAGCGCAATCACGCTGCCTAAGAAAAGAACGATGTTGGCACAATGTATTATTTATTATTTTTTTTTCTTTCTTTAGACCAGGCCACTTTGTATGGAAGGAGCTGTCATAGAAACTTCGAAAAGGGCTCATTTGATTGGAAATTGGAGTGGCTTGTGCCCTTTTTAATAGTCAAAAGTCCTCAGGGAAAGGGTTGTAAGTAATGCCCTGGGGGCATACAAGGTTTTTATTGAAAGCGTTGTCATAGAAACTTGAAAAGGGCTCATCCGATTAAAATTGAAAGGGCTAGTGCCTTTCTAATAGTTGAAACTGATTGGAGAGCAACTAGCGCCCGCCTCACGCCCAGCATTTCCCCAAACACATCCAATCAAAATTTTGAGATAGCCATTTTGTTTAACCTAGTTGACAGTTCAGGAAATTAGGTCTTTGAGGATGACAACCACCTCACAGCCCTCAGGGCAAGGGTTTTAATTTATGTGCTGGGAGCATATAAGTTGTTTATAGAAAGCGTTGTCGTCGAAACTCAAAAAGGGCTCATTCGATTGGAAATTGAAAGGGCTAGTGCCCTTTTAAATAGTCGAAAGTGATAGGAAGGCTTGACATTTCAAACAGTTCGTGGTAACGAACTGTAAGTAAGGAGCGACCCGGCTCAATGGTAACCGAAACTCTAGAAAACGGGTTTTTGATACCAATAGATATATCAAAAGAATCAGCTTTCAATGCTGATTTCAAATATATAACTTTCATCAAGTTGAGTGCTACCCATCAAAAGTTACGCGCCTGAGAAAATTTGGGTGATTTTCAAAAAAAGAGGGAAAGACCCCATAAAAGTTATAGAACCTTAATGAAAATCACACAATCATATTCAGCGTATCAGAGAACTCTACTGTAGAGGTTTCAAGCACCTATCTACAAAAACGTGGAATATTGCAGTTTTTGCCAGAAGAAAGATCACAGGTGCGTGTTTATTTGTTTGTTTGTTTTTTATTCCCCAGGGACGATCGTATCGACCTATTGGTCGTAGAATATCGTAGGAGGGCTCGTTGGAATGGCAATTAAAATTTCTAGTGCCTTTTTTAACTGACCAAAAAAGTGGAGGGCAACTAGGCCCCCTCCCAAGCTCATTTTTTTCCAAAAGTCACCCGATCAAAATTTTGAGATAGCCATTTTGTTCAGCATGGTCGAAAATATAATAAATATGTCTTTTAGGATGACTTAATCCCCCGAAGTGCCCAGAGGGTGGTAAAAATTTTTTTAACTTAACCAATGTTAAAATTTTTTATTGGTTTTTGGTTTTTCTACAATATTTTTAATGTTGGTTTTTTTGTGGCTTTGGGGTTGTTTCGGTGGGCTCGGTGGTTTTGTACTAGAATCTGTTCATAATACTAGTGTTCATAGGAGAAGAGAAATTGCCATGAAGGAGGTGCAGGACTTGCCAGCATTATTTATTGGTGATTGGGAAGTATACAACCATTTTCAGGAAGGATTTTTTCTGGAGGGGGGGGCTAGAGGAGGGGGTTACTCTGGAGAATATTTCCATGGAGGATGTTTCTTTGGGGTAAGGGACATTTCTATGAAGGGGGCGCCGGATTTCCAAGCATTATTTAAAAAACGATCAGAAATTAAGTAAAAAAACAAGTTTTTTCAACTGAAATGTAAGAAGGAATATTAGAACTTAAAACGAACAGAAATTATAACGTATGTGAGGGGGTTCTCCCCCAAGTCAATATCTCGCTCTTTACGCTACAGTTTTTTTTAGTGCTTTCAAAAGAGCTATCTATTCTAATTAAACGGCCTTTGTGATTCAGGGGTTTGTGAATTAAATTTTTTTTTAAATTTTAACGTAAAGAGTGTGGTATTGACTACGGGGAGAACCCCCTCATAAATGTAATAATATATACGTAATAAAAAAAAACAATAAAAAAACAAGCGACACGGCTCAATAGTAATCGAACTTTTAAAAACGGAATTTTGATGTAAATAAATGTATCAAAAGAATGGGTTTATAATGCTGATTCTAAATATATAAATTTTATTAAGTTTAGTATTACTCATCAAAGGCTACGAGCCTGAGAAAATTTACTCGATTTTTAAAGAGGGGGGAAACATCCCCTACAAGTGAAAGAATTTTAATGAAAATCACACTGTCAGATTCAGCGTATCAGAAAACCCTATTACATAGGTTTCAAGCTCATATCTGCAAAAATCTGAAATTTTGCCAGAAGAAAAATATGCGAATATAGAAGTTAGTTACGTAAGTTAATTTGTAAAGACATCCATTTAGCAAAAGAAAAGTAAAATTTTTATGCAAATAAAAGCTGCATTAACTAAAAAACGATCAGAAATTAAATTAAAAAAAAACAAAAAGTTTTTTAAACTGAAGGTAAGGAGCGACATTAAAACTTAAAACGAACAGAAATTCGAACCGTATATGAAAGGGACTCTCCCCTATTCAACACCTCGCTTTTTACGCTAAAGTATGACTCTGTCACATAACTTTATTTTTAAAACAATAAAAACTTTAGCGTAAAGAGCAAGTCGTTGAGGAGGGGACAGCCCTTTTCATATACGGAATAATTACATTTCAACTGAAATGTAAGAAGGAGTATTAGAACTTAAAACGAACAGAAATTATAACGTATGTGAGGGGGTTCTTCCCCAAGTCAATACCTCGCTCTTTACGCTACAGTTTTTTTTAGTGCTTTCAAAAGAGCTATCTATTCTAATTAAACGGCCTTTGTGATTCAGGGGTTTGGGGCTGTCCCTCCTCAACGCCTCGCTCTTTACGCTAAAGTTTGACTCTGGCTCACAACTTTATTTTTTAAAAAAATAAAAAACTTTAGCGTAAAGAGCGAGGCTTTGAGGAGGGGACAGCCCCTTTCATATATGGAATAATTACATTTCAACTGAAATGTAAGAAGGAATATTAAAACTTAAAACGAACAGAAATTATAACGTATGTGAGGGGGTTCTCCCCCAAGTCAATACCTCGCTCTTTACGCTACAGTTTTTTTTGTGCTTTCAAAAGAGCTATCTATTCTAATTAAACGGCCTTTGTGATTCAGGGGTTTGTGAATAAAAAATTTTTTAACTTTTAACGTAAAGAGCGTGGTATTGACTAAGGGGAGAACCCCCCCTTATACGTAATAACGTATACCTAATAAAAAAAAACAATAAAAAAACAAGCGATACGGCTCAATAGTAATTGAAACTTTTAAAACGGAATTTTGATGTCAATAAATGTATCAAAAGAATGTGTTTATAATGCTGATTCTAAATATATAAATTTTATTAAGTTTAGTAGTACTCATCAAAGGCTACGAGCCTGAGAAAATTTACCCGATTTTTAAAGAGGGGGAAACATCCCCTACAAGTGAAAGAATTTTAATGAAAATCACACCGTCAGATTCAGCGTATCAGAAAACCCTATTACATAGGTTTCAAGCTCATATCTGCAAAAATCTGCAACTTTGTATTTTTTGCCAGAAGAAAAATATACGAATATAGAAGTTAGTTACGTAAGTTAATTTGTAAAGACATCCATTTAGCAAAAGAAAAGTAAAATTTTTATGCAAATAAAAGCTGCATTAACTAAAAAACGATCAGAAATTAAATAAAAAAAAAACAAGTTTTCTAAACTGAAAGTAAGGAGCGACATTAAAACTTAAAACGAACAGAAATTATTCCGTATATGAAAGGGGCTGTCCCCTCCTCAACGCCTCGCTCTTTACGCTAAAGTTTAACTCTGTCACACAACTTTATTTTTATAAACAATAAAAAAATTTAGCTTAAAGAGCGAGGCTATGTGGAGGGTGCAGCCCCTTAAATATATGGATTAATTTCTGTTAGTTTCAATTTTTAACGATAATCCTTACTCTCAGTTAAAGAAACTTGTTTTTTTTTTATTTAATTTACAGTAAAGATCGATGTGGGTACAATGTATTATTATTATTTTTTTTGTGTTTAGACCAGGGCACTTCGTATCGAAGGAGTTGCCGAAAGAACTTCCAAAAGGGCTCATTCGATTGAAAATAGAAAGCGTTAATGCCCTTTTTAATAGCCGAAAGTGATTGGAGAGCAAGTAGTCCCCCTCCCATTTGCCCATTATGTTTAAAAACTAAATTTTGCCTTAATATTAAATCAAAATGCACTGTGTTAATGCTGGTGTGCGTGTAACTGAATAAACGTGTAACTGAACCCCTGTAACTGAACCACCGTGCAGCTGAACCCCCGTGCAACTGCACTCTCGTGTAACTGAACCACCGGGCAATTGAACCCTATTTAACTAAACCCTCGTGTAACTAAACCCCCGTGCAACTCAACCCCAGTTAACTAAACCCCCAGGTAACTAAACCCCCTTGTAACGAAACCCCCATGCAACAGAACCCCCGTGCAACGGAACCACCATGCAACTGAACTATTGTGTAACTGAACCACCGTGTAACTGAACCATCGTTCAACTGAACCACCATGGAACTGAACCACTGAACTCAGATTTTCAGGTCTTTAAAAATATTAGGCAATATCTTTGGGTAAAACACAAGTTAGAATTTTTACATGTTCAAACTTGTTGAAATTGTTGGTTTCTTACATTCACGATATAAACGCCTGTCAAAAGTATTCACGAAAAAGCTTTGTTTTATTTTTGCAAAAGAAAAAGAAGATCCGACGTCACAAACCATTAAAGCTGATTTATTATTGTTTTTCAGATGAATCAGACCTTTTGGACGCTAAGTAAAAAACATATCTGTTGAAAATATTTGATCTTTGTGAATCTAGATAACGAATTTTGATCAGATGTCCTTGAGGAGATTGCAACTAAAAAGGACATGAGAGAGGGACTGGTTGCACTCCAGACTTTTTTTTCAACATTCCTTCAACTTGCCCTGAAAGTTTTAACTTCATACCGTCAGGTTTATAGCCTTAGCTGCTTTCGACACATTGCAGATACGTCATTTAAAACTGGATGCACTCTGTACCTCTTGATTTAGTTGAAGAGGCGTCTAAGTTATTTCCAAGCAATGTGACAGCCGTTGCCATCAGCCATTGCAAATATTCCTGGTATTTCCTTTTCACAACCAATAAAGGAATAAATGCTTTTTGATTGTGTTTGGCATTCTTCTAGACATTTCCCTAAGGTTTGACCTTAATGCTGAATGCTTTTTTTTATTTATAAAAATTTTCTTGATAAAAAAAACTTAGATGTTAACAATAGGCAACTTGTAGAACTTACAGCCCTTGCACCAGAGACTGAGGTTTATGAACCATAGCCTAGTTATTTAACTATGATATAGTTATTTAACTATGGTATAGTTATTTAACCTTTGAACTGTTTTAAATAAAATGGCCGTCTCAAAATTTAGATCAGATGTATTTGGGGGGAAAATAGGGTGGGGTCGAAGCCCTCCGATCACTTTATCCGAGGGCAACCAGCCCCCCCCCCCACACACACCCTTTTTCCCCAAGCCCATCCGATAAAATTTTATTATAGCCATTTCATTAAAAATAGTTCAAAGGTTAGATAAGAAAAATTCCTGTGTCCACGCACCCCCCCTGGGCCCCGAGGCAGGCGTTATGAGTATATATATAGTTCTTATATATAGTTCTTATGGAATGGATGCTCGTATAAACTTTGGAGAGGCCTCATTTGATTGGAAATTGAAAGTTCTTGTTCACTTTTTAAGAGTCAAAAGAGATCGGAGGCCAACTAGCCCCCCTCTCCACGCCCTAATTTCCTCAAACTCATCCGATAGGAACTTTGAGAGAGCCATTTTTTTCCAAAATAGTTCAAAGGTCAGATAACAAAAACTCCGGTGTCGACACATCCCCCCAGGGCCCAGGGGCAGGCATTGTAAACTATGTCCTGGGGCCGTATGTTGTTCTTATGAAAGGGATGCTCGTATAAACTTCCGAGATGGTTCATTTGAATGAAAATTAAAAGTTGTAGTTCATTTTCTCAGGTTGAAAAAAGATCGGAGGACAACTAGACCCTCCCATCCTCCACACCTTTGGGTTTATCGGATGGATAAACCCATCCGATAAAGATTTGAGGTGACCATTTTGTTAAAAATAATTCAACCACCAGATATTAAAACTCCGGGGTCGACGTCGACACCACACCCTAGGGCCCAGGGATAGGCGCTGTAAGTTATAGGCTACTCTGGGGATATATATGGTGCTTATAAAAGGGATACTCGTATAAACTCCAGAGAGGGCTCATTTGATTGAAAATAGAAAGTTCTAGATCCCTTTTAAGAGTCAAAAGAGACCGAAGGTTAATTAGCCCCCCCCCCCCACCCTTTTCCCCGAAACCCATCCGATAAAAATTTTAAAATAGCCATTTTGTTGAAAATAGTTCAAACATTATATTATAAGAACTCTAATGTGGACACAAACCCATTTTTTCACTTTGATATTGTTACTTTGATACCAGTGTTGATACTTTGGTGAACATTTGATTTTTTTCTTAAGTTTAATTTTTAAATAAACAATTTGACGTCTTAGCAGGCGCCTTTCTAGACATCGAAAAAATATATCTTCTTGGGACTGATATATAGTCCACCTGACCTTGACTGTTCTTAATGTTATTATAGCCTCTCTTCAGTGAGACAGGGTGTATGAGACATCTTTCAGATCTTTTGCTAGAAGCAGCTCTCCTGTTATGAAGAAAGTGCCCCTCAACTTCTGAGAAGGGCATCTCATAACCTAGGATAAGTTCTACTGTATCAAGATCTTTAAAAAAAAATTGTCTGAAAAAGTTTTTCAATACCATCAAAATTTCTTTTTTCTCTTCTATAAGCTTTGGGTGGATAGTTTTATTTTCTAAAAACTTTATTGTTTGGTAAGTGCTTAAACGTTTTCGGAATTCTTGAGTCAACCCTTCAGACATATTTTATAGCAACCATATCATCGGCAGCGCCCTAGCGCTGCATAAGTAAAGAACGATGTGGGCACAATGTGTTTTTTTTTTTCTCCATACCCGGGCACTTCGTATCGGAGGAGTCGTCGTAGAAACTTCGATGAGGGCTCATTCGATTGCAAATTGGAGTGGCTAGTGCCCTTTTTAATAGTCGAAAGTGATTGGTGGGCAACTAGCCCCCCCCCCGCCCATCATTCCCCCAAATACGTCCAATCAAAATTTTGAGATAGCCATTTTGTTCAGCATAGTTGATTTCCAGATAGAAAATATCTTTTTGAGGAGGACACTCCCCACAACCCACGGGGCAAGGGTTTTAAGTTATGCCCTGAAGGCATATAAGTTTTTATAGAAGGCGTTGTCGTAGAAACTTCAAAAAATGCTCATTCGATTGGAAATAGTCGAAAGTGATTGAAGGGCAACTAGCCCCCCCCCCAAGCCCATCATTCCCCAAAACACGTCCCATCAAAATGTTAATAGCCATTTTGTTCAGCGTAGTTGATTTCCAGATAGAAAGTATCTCTTTGCAGAGGACACTCCCCCATAACCCAAGGGGCCAGGGTTGTAAGTTATGCCCTGAGGGCATATAAGGTTTTCTATATAAAGCGTTGTAGTAGAAATTTCAAAAAAGGCTCATTCGATTGAAAATTCAAAGGAATAGTGCCATTTTTAATAGTCGAAAGTGATTGGAGGGCAACTAGCCCCTCCCCCCCCACACCAATCAATCCCCAAAATACATCCAATCAAAATTTTGAGACAGCCATTTTATTCAGCGTAGTTGATTTCCAGATAGAAAATATCTTTTTGTGGAGGACACTCCCCCACAACCCTCAGGGCAAGGGTTTTAAGTTATGCCCTGGGGGCATACAAGGTTTTTATAGACGGCGCTGTCGTAGAAGCTTCAAAAAAGCCTCATTCGATTGGAAATTCAAAGGGCTAGTGCACTTTTTCATAGTCGAAACTGATTGGAGGGCAACTAGCCCCCCCCACGCCCATCATTCCCCCAAACACCTCCAATCAAAATTTTTATATAGCCATTTTGTTCAGCGTAGTTGATTTCCAGATAGAACATATCTTTTTGAGGAGGACACTCCCCCAAAACCCTCGGGGTAAGGGTTTTAAGTTATGCCCTGGGGGCATATAAGGTTTTTTATAGAAGGCGTTGTCATAGAAACTTCAAAAAAGGCTCATTCGATTGGAAATTCAAAGGGCTAGTGCCCATTTTAATAGTCATAAGTGATTGTAGGGCAACAAGCCCCCTCCCCCCCCGCCCATCATTTCCCCAAACACATCCAATCAAAATTTTGAGATAGCCATTTCGTTCAGCGTAGTTGCTATCCAGATAGAAAATATGTTTTTGAGGAGGACACTCCCCCACAACCTTCAGGGTAAGGGTTTTAAGTTATGCCCTGAGGGCATGTAAGGTTTTTATAGAAGGCGGTGTCGTAGAAACTTCAAAACAGGCTCATTAGATTGAAAATTTAAAGGGCTAGTACCCTTTTTTACTGTCAAAAGTGATTGGAGGGCAACTTGCCCCCTCCCCTACGCCCATCCTTCCCCCAAACACATCTAGAAATTAGAAAATTTGTTTTTAAGGAGGACACTCCCCCACAACCCTCAGGGCAAGGGTTTTAAGTTATGCCCTGGGGGCATATATGGTTTTCATAGAAGGCATTGTCGTAGAAACTTCAAAACAGGCTCATTCGATTGGAAATTCAAAGGGCTAGTACCCTAATTAATAGTCGAAAGTGATTTGAGTACAATTAGCTCCCCCCCCCCCTCACGCCCTTCATTCCTCCAAACACATCCAATCAAAATTTTGAGATAGCCATTTTGTTCAGCGTAGTTGATTTACAGATAGAAAATATGTTTTTGAGGAGGCCAAACCCACACATCCCTCAGGGCAAGGGTGTTAAGTTATGCCCTGGGGGTATATAAGGTTTTTAAAGAAGGGTTGTCGTAGAAACTTTAATGAAAGCTCATTTGACTGGAAATTCAAAGGGCTAGTGCCCTTTTTAATAGTCGAAAGTGATTGGAGGGCAACTAGCCCCCCCACCCATCATTCCCCCAAATACGTCCAATCAAAATTTTGAGATAGCTATTTTGTTCAGCATAGTTGATTTCCAGATAGAAAATGTCTTTTTGAGGAGGACACTCCCCACAACCCACGGGGCTAGGGTTTTAAGTTATGCCCTGAGGGCATATAAGGTTTTTTATAGAAGGCGTTGTCGTAGAAACTTCAAAAAGGGCTCATTCGATTGGAAATTCAAAGGACTAGTACCCTTTTTAATAGTCGAAAATGATTGAAGGGCAACTAGCCCCCCCCCCTCCACACCCATCATCCCCCAAATACATCCAATCAAAATTTTGAGATTGCCATTTTGTTCAGCGTAGTTGATTTCCAGATAGAAAATATCTCTTTGAAGAGGACACTCCACCATAACCCACGGGGCAAGGGTTTTAAGTTATGCCCTAAGGGCATATAAGGTTTTTATAGAAGGCGTTGTCGTAGAAACTTGAAAGAAGTCTCATTCAATTGGAAATTCAAAGGGCTAGTACCCTTTTTAATAGTTGAAAGTGATTGGAGGGAAACTAGCCCCCCCACTCCTATCATTCCCAAAACGCAACCAATCGAAATTTTGAGATACCCATTTTTTTCAGCGTAGCTGATTTCCAGATGGAAAATATCGTTTTGAGGAGGACACTCCCCCTAAACCCTCGGGGCAAGGGTTTTAACTTATGCCCAGGTGGCATACAAGGTTTTTATAGAAGGCGCTGTCGTAGAAGCTTCAAAAAAGGCTCATTCGATTGGAAATTCAAAGGGCTAGTGCACTTTTTCATAGTCGAAACTGATTGGAGGGCAACTAGCCCCCCCCCCCCACCCCATCATTCCCCCAAACACATCCAATCAAAATCTTTATATAGCCATTTTGTTCAGCGTAGTTTATTTCCAGATAGAACATATCTTTTTGAGGAGGACACTCCCCCAAAACCCTCGGGGTAAGGGTTTTAAGTTATGCCCTGGGGGCATATATGGTTTTTATAGAAGGCGTTGTCATAGAAACTTCAAAAAAGGCTCATTCGATTGGAAATTGAAAGGGCTAGTGCCCATTTTAATAGTCAAAAGTGATTGGAGGGCAACTAGCCCCCCTCCCCCCCCCCCGCCCATCATTTCCCCAAACACATCCAATCAAAATTTTGAGATAGCCATTTCGTTCAGCGTAGTTGCTATCCAGATAGAAAATATGTTTTTGAGGAGGACACTCCCCCACAACCCACAGGGTAAGGGTTTTAAGTTATGCCCTGGGGGCATATGAGGTTTTTATAGAAGGCGTTGTCGTAGAAACATCAAAAGAGGCTCAATTGATTGGAAATTCAAAGCGCTAGTACTCTTTTTAATAGTCGAAAGTGATTGGATGGCAACTAGCCCCCCCACCAAAGCCCCTCATTCCCCCAAACACATCCAATAAAAATTTTGAGATATCCATTTTTTTCAGCGTAGTTGATTTCAAGATAGAAAATTTGTTTTTTAGGATGACACTCCCCCACAACCCTCAGGGCAACGGTTTAAGTTATGCCCTGGGGGCATACAAGGTTTTCATCGAAGGCATTGTCGTAGAAACTTCAAAACAGGCTCATTCGATTGGACTTTCAAAGGGCTAGTACCCTATTTAATAGTCGAAAGTGATTTGAGTGCAATTAGCCCTCCCCCCTCACGCCCTTCATTCCCCCAAACACATCCAATCAAAATTTTGAGTTAGCCATTTTGTTCAGCATAGTTGATTTACAGATAGAAAATATGTTTTTGAGGAGGCCAATCCCACACATCCCTTAGGGCAAGGGTGTTAAGTAATGCCCTGGGGGTATATAAGGTTTTTAAAGAAGGGTTGTCGTAGAAACTTCAATAAAAGCTCATTCAACTGGAAATTCAAAGGGCTAGTGCCCTTTTTAATAGTCGAAAGTGATTGGAGGGCAACTAGCCCCCCCCGCCCATCATTCCCCCAAATACGTCCAATCAAAATTTTGAGATAGCCATTTTGTTCAGCATAGTTGATTTCCAGATAGAAAATATCTTTTTGAGGAGGACACTCCCCACAACCCACGGGGCAAGGGTTTTAAGTTATGCCCTGGGGGTATACTAGATTTTTATAGAAGGCGTTGTCGTGCAAACTTCAAAAAGGACTCATTCGACCGGAAATTAAAAGGCCTAGTGCCTTCTTTAATAGTCGAAAGTGATTGGAGGGCAACTAGCCCTCCCCCCACACCCATCATCCCCCAAACATATCCCATAAAAATGTTGAGATAGCAATTTTGTTCAGCGTAGTTGATTTCTAGATAGAAAACATCTCTTTGAGGAGGACACTCCCCCATAACCCTAGGGGCAAGTGTTTTAAGCTATGCCCTGAGGACATATACGGTTTTAATAGAAGGCGTTGCCGTAGAAATTTCAAAAAAAGTCTCATTCGATTCCAAATTCAAAGGATTAGTGCCCTTTTTAATAGTCTAAAGTGATTGGAGGGCAACTAGCCCCCCCCCCCACGCAAATCATCCCCCAAATACATCCAATCAAAATTTTGAGATAGCCATTTTGTTCAGCGTAGTTGATTTCCAAATAGAAAATATAATTTGTTGAGGACACTCCCCCACAACCCTCAGGGCAAGGGTTTTAAGTTATGCCCTGGGGGCATACAAGGTTTTTATAGAAGGCGTTGTCGTAGAAACTTCAAAAAAGGCTCATTCGATTGGAAATTCAAAGGGCTAGTGCATTTTTTCATAGTCTAAAGTGATTGGAGGGCAACTAGCCCCCCCCCCCACGCCCATCATTACCCCCCACACATCCAATCAAAATCTTTATATAGCCCTTTTGTTAAGCGTAGTTGATTTCCAGATATAACAAATATTTTTGAGGAGGACACTCCCCCAAAACCCTCGGGATAAGGGTTTTAAGTTATGCCCTGGGGGCATATAAGGTTCTTATAGAAGGCGTTGTCATAGAAACTTCAAAAAAGGCTCATTCAATTGGAAATTCAAAGGGCCAGTGCCCATTTTAATAGTCAAAAGTGATTGGAGGGCAACTAGCCCTCCCCCGCGCCCATCATTTCCCCAAACACATCCAATCAAAATTTTGAGATAGCCATTTCGTTCAGCGTAGTTGCTATCCAGATAGAAAATATGTTTTTGTGGAGGACACTCCCACACAACCCTCAGGGTAAGGATTTTTAGTTATGCCCTGGGGGCATATAAGGTTTTTAAAGAGGGTGTTATTGTAAAAGCTTCCAAACGCTCTTATACTATTGAAAGACCAAAGCACGAGTACCCTTTTAGGATTCGACAATGGCTTTAATGCAACGAGCGCCCTCCCATACGGCTCTTCTGCTCCCAAAACTCAGCAAACAACATTGGTTGAATTCTATGTTGTTCCGCGGTGTGGACTTACTCATGAAAATTTGTTTTGAGGAGGACACTCCCCCACAACCCTCAGGGCACGAGTGCTAAGTTATGGCCTGGGGCATACAAGGGTTTCATAGAAGGCATTGTCGCAGAAACTTCAAAACAGACTCATTCGATTGGAAATTCAAAGGGCTAGTACCCTATTTAATAGTCGAAAGTGATTTGAGTGCAATTAGCCCCCCCCCCTCACGCCTTTCATTCCCCCAAACGCATCCAATCAAAATTTTGAGATAGCCATTTTGTTCAGCGTAGTTGATTTACAGATAGAAAATATGTTTTTGAGGAGGCCAATCCCACACATCCCTCAGGGCAAGGGTATTAAGTTATGCCCTGGGGGTATATAAGGTTTTTAAAGAAGCCGTTGTCGTAGAAACTGCAATAAAAGCTCATTCGACTGGAAATTCAAAGAGCTAGTGCCCTTTTTAATAGTCGAAAGTGATTGGAGGGCAACTAGCCCCCCCCACACCCATAAGTCCCCCAGATATATCCAATAAAAAATTTTGAGATAGCCATTTTGTTCAGGGTAGTTGATTTCCAGATAGAAAACATATTTTTAAGGAGGACACTCACCCACAACCCTCGGGGCAAGGATTATGTTGTGCCCTGGGGGCATATAAGGTTTTTATTGAAATCTTTGTCGCAGAAACTTGAAAAAGGGCTCATTCGATTTGAAATTCGAAGGATTAGTACCATTTTTAATAGTCAAAAATGATTTGAGGGCAACTAACCCCCCTCTCTCACCCACCTTTTTCCAAAAAACGTCCAATCAAAATTTTTAGATAGCCATTTTATTCAACGTAGTTAAAAGTTTTGGAAATTAGGTCTTTAGGGATGACACCCCCTCCCCCCACAGCCCTCAGGGCAGGGGTTGTAAGTTATGCCCTGGGTGCATATAAAGTTTTTATTGTAAGCGTTTATTGAAAGCGTTCTTGTCTTTACCATCTACTATGCTAGAAAAAAGCATTTCTAATTTTGTTGAGAAACAGGTTTTAAATTTTCATCTCTTGATTTCAGTAAAAATATCCATTATTTTTTTGATTAATATTTATTTGATTTCAGTAAAAAAAACATTTTTTTTTATTTTTTTTTTATTAATATTCAAAGATATATCATTTTGGATAAAGCAATTTGATTAAGAAAAAAAAATTAAGTTCTTAATTTCGTCTCTTGTTGTTAAATACAAATATAATGACAAAAAAAAAATAGAGTAGTTTATTGCTCCACAGCAAAATTATAATATATTGGCATAGAACCAACTCCTAAAGTTGTGCTGCATAAACATAATGTTTAGAACTGGATCCCAGAGTTCAAATTAAGGTTTGGGAAGATATTTTATGTTCAAAAGAAACGAAGTTTTTTTCAAGTTAATCTTTATGTCTGCTCGTCTTGGAATGTAGTTTGCAAGACTAAAGCTGGATTCCAATTTAAATTTTAATTTCACATAAAGATAGGACCTATCTTCTGTGAATCCATCAAACCTTACTATTGGGGAAATGGTAGATGTATGAGGTTAAAAGGAAGTAACCATTCTGGAAGTAAAAGTTGGCAAAATAGCCCCTTTACTGCACTTCTTCTAAAAACAATGTCATTGATAGGCACTGTTGCTGATGGTGCTACTCTTTTGTTATTATACTTATTCTTTCAGAATAATGAATATACTGCAATGACAAACGGGCTACAAAATCTGGATAACTTGAATTTAACAATTTTCATTGGTTAAACCACGGAGTTCTATTTTTACAAGGAGAATATAGGGTTAACTTATAAATGGTCTGATTACTTTTCTAGGAAGGTGAACACAACCCCTGATGCATCTTTCATTGCAACATTCATTCATCATTGCAACATTCATCAGCAACATTCTAAGAAATTTAAAATAAATTTCTTGTGAATTATTATCTCAATTAATCAGTAGTTGTACCAAACCAATCATGCTCAAATCACCCTAAAAACAAGTAGATCCTTCTTATTTACACTGAAGGAAAAAATTAACATCCCAGAAGAGTTATTCCTATTTGGGCAAATGAAACCACACAAGGAATACAAACCAAAGCCTATCCACTGTCAGAAGTGTCTCAAACTGGGGCACAATACAAACAAATGCAATGAAATTCTTCTAGAGTGTAGTAATTGTAAAGCATTCCATCCTAAAGAGCAGACAACTTACAACAACACTCAGCCTACATGTATCAATTGTAAACGCCCACATGAATCTACCAATTAATCCCTATGCCCCGTATATAAGAAAGGAATTCTAACAATCCAAATAGCAACATAAATAGCCATCTTATAATCCATCGCGTCTATGGCCGAATACGCTGCCCATCAATAATACATAAAGCCGCAATGAAACCAACCAGAAACCCCCCAGTCCATCACCCCAACGGCATCAAAGACCCCAGATACAACACCATCTTCTAAGCTTCCTACCTCATATCCTTATCCGAAGGACTCACCACGTCAACAAGCCTCCTTGTCCGGTGAGATGGGGTCAGCCTGGCCCCCCTCCCAAGAAGAAACAAACCAGAACACTACCAGGAATTAATCCCTTAACTGACAAACAGGGTGCACAACCAAACATGCAATTCCCAAATATATGCTTATTCATTCTAAACTGTAATGCAGTTCAGGCCATGAACATACATCAACTACAGAAAACAAAAATCATTGCGGAATTGGAAAAAATCTACATCCCTGATGATATGCTCATTCAAGCAAAAAAAGATCTTGCTTTACTATTAACAAAGCTGAACATTGATACACAGTCATATGAAAAATAAATCAACAACACAACACACATCAATACTCCAGTGGAACGTAAGATCACTCACAGAAAATAAGCTAAATGAACTAATATCTTTTATGAATAATAATTCCATTGATTTTGCTTGCCTTCAGGAAACTCATTTAGCCCAAAATCAACAAATTAAGTCTCCGGGATATACTATCCTGAGAAAGGACAGGTCATCAGAGAGAAAAGGAGGCGGTGTAGCTTTAATAATAAATAACAATATAAAATTTTGTGGCATAACTTTTCCAGATTTTGCAAATGATGTTAATGCAATTGGTATCAGTGTTTGGCTGAATAATACAAAAACCTACATAACAAGCTTTTATAACCCTAATGGCCAAACTACAGATGTCATGGATTTCTTTAAATATATAAATAATTCTAATATGTTAAAAAATATCATTATTTGTGGAGATTTCAATGCCCACAGCCTTTTGTGGGGGAATAAACCAGCAAATAAAGCTGGTAAATTGATTGAGCATATGACTTCAAATAATAGTGAATTAGCTGTTGCTACCCCTCCAAACCTGAATACATATTTCTACACTAAAAGTGGCATATTCTCCACAATCGATCTAAAAATTGTGTCATTAAAAATTTTGAATATAATTTATATAAATTAAATTGATAGTCTATGTAGTGACCACTTTACTATAATTGGCTCCCTAAATGAACCTGCTGAAACTCTATCACATACCTCCAAATATATCAGCACTAAAGCAAATTGGTCTACGTTCCAAAATAAGCTAAATGATGAAATTACAAGTTTCACCCAAAATTCGTGCATTTCAAACACAACAGTTGACACACATGCTGAAGTCTTGGCATCTTTACTGATAAATACAGCAAATCATGCTATCCCCAGGACAACACCCAAGAAAACCTTCCCTAAACACATTCCTAAAGCATGGTGGACAAATGAGTGCCAAAATAAATGGAGAACAAAAAAGTCAGCTAGGAGAGCATTCATAAAAAAAACATCACCTACTACATATTTAAAAAAAATTACAAGCAGAATCTAATCTAAAAAGGACTATAATAGATGCTAAATATAAATACTGGAATAATTTTGCAAATAATCTCTCCAGAGAAACACATGAGCCAATTATACATTAAGTCATAAGCCACATCTGTGGGAAAAAGACTTCCCCCAACCCACTCCTCTATGAGCTTACACATAACAATACTCATTATGACAATGATAATGAAAAAGCTAAGCCGTTTCCACCCATTTTGTTAATAATCTAACATCAAATAATCGAAGTAAAATGTTCCCAATTCATATGAACCAAAGTTACCAACCACGCACAGGATCCGAGTATATAACTAGTCCATTTTCAATCCAGGAAATGAATAATGCAATACATCATATTAGGACCAAAACTAGCGGCAGCTATGACAATATACACCCTACATGGATAAAGAATCTCACCCCTTCATACAAACAGGAAATGCTAAATTGTTATAATCATGCTTGGGCATCTTCTATGTTTCCCAATATATGGAAATGTTTGTCCCTTCTACCAATCCTAAAGAAAAATAAACCCAAAGATAACCCTGAGTCCTATAGACCCATAATGATTACTCCTTTGATGGAGAAAATAATGGAGAAAATGATCTATTACCGACTCCTCTGGTTTGTTGAAAAAAATAATATGATCCCTCACACTCAAACTGGTTTCAGGAAACACCACTTCTCAACAAAATGCTTTCATATTGCTAATAAATGCAATAAATGAATCATTCTCAAAAAATAATGTCCTAGTTGCAGCTTTCCTAGATTTTGAAGGGGCATATGACAATGTAAACCATCAAATCCTTTTAAATAAACTTGCAAACCTTGGACTACCCCCCAAGCTAGTATCTTTTATAAAATCTTTCATAGAAGTGCGAAGTTTCATTGTTTGTGTTGGTTCAGCCTCTTCACCCCAAAAGACAATAACCAAAGGCCTACCTCAGGGAGCAGTCCTCAGTTGCCTCCTCTTTGCCCTATATCTCTTTGACATGAACCTCCCCCATACGAATCTACAATATGCTGACGATCTGGTGCTATGGTCATCTGGCAACATCTTTGAGATAGCACCATCAAATCTGCAAAAGTCACTTTTCCAATTTGAAAAATTCTCTCAACATTCAGATTTACCCATTACACCTACCAAGTCAAAAATAATCCAATTTCACCGAAAGCGAAACCATGTTAATGCAAAACTAACTCTAAATGGAACAACTATTCCAGAAGATAATCATATTCATTACCTAGGTCTCATGCTTGATCAAAAACTTAATTTCCACCTCCACATTTCAAACACAATAAAAAAATGCTATAGAAAAACAAATATACTAAAAAGACTTCTTTCCACACCCTGGGGCTGTAAGAAGAAAACCTTAATCCAGTTTTATAAATCACATATAAGACCCATATTGACTATGGGCTCATCGTCTATGGTGCATGTGCAAAGACCCAGATGCAAAAAATTTAAACAACACAAAATGATATAATACGTCTCATATTTGGTGTTAGGAAACCCACAAGCACCAAGTTTCAGCTTATGGACAGTGGATTAACAACAATAAGGGAGAGACGTAGCTTTCTCTTGACAATACATCTTACACAAATTGAATCAAATAGCTTACACGCCCTACATAATTGGTTAAGAAATCCAGCCATGTATAGAGGCATTGCAGATGAGTATGCCAATATTCAGAAGAAGTTCCCCATACCGGCAAAGTCTATTGCACCTACTTTCCCCCAATCCCATCCATGGAATTGGTCAATTCCCATAATTAATACTGAGTTCTCAAAGTGGAATAAAGATTTAACCCCCCTTACATCTGTCCAGAAAAAATTTGCTAAATTTAAAACAGTCACCTATAAAAATTATTTCCAAACATTTGTTGATGGTTCCAAAATAAATGAGGAGGTAGCAAGTGGTGCTTTTATTCCTTTCCTGAAAATTGCAATAAGGAAGAGATTATGTAATAACTTATCTATAATGTCCGCTGACTTAAATGCTATAATCATGGCATTAGAATACCTTAAGAAAAACCAACCTTAGATTGAAAATTCAAATAATATTGTTGTATACTCCGACTCTTTATCAAGCCTAGAGCTGGTGGTATTAGCAACTCAACATAATCTGGACATTGACACTCATGGTTTTCTCATAGCTCCAGGTAATCTTGATGCATGTGGAATAAGAACTGGTCGTCAGCATAGTCATAGCAACTCTGGCCTAGCCTAATTGCATATTATAAAGTTGATTAAATACTAAAAAATAATATAAGTATTGATCAGCCAAGTGGGAGACCAATCTCCATTAGAGATATTTACCGAGGGAGACTATCAGATATTAATTTTAATAATATTAATCCTATCCTTTCCCCCTTTCCCAATAAGTATTTTTCTAAAATTTATCATAGAATTTGTTCTGGAACAACTGGAATAAATTTTCTTGCGTTCTCGTATAAGTTTCCTATTTCAAGTGGTACATTTGCCCTGTCCCCTCTTTGCAGGCATTGTAATATCAATAATGAAACAATTAACCATTGCCTATTTGAATGTAATATGCTGACGTCTGCACAACATACCTTGCTTTGTAAACTGCTAAAATGCTTCAAACACCACAAAATCTCACAATCAGCCAAGAGTCTAGCCAACTATACCTGCACACAGATCATAGAAATTAACATCTATCATTGTATATTTGAACTCCTAGAGTCGAAAGATCTACTGAAAGATATCGGAAAATATCTAATAAATATGAAGCAATCAAACCAGTAGCTCTGTAGCCCACAGAGTGAATCAAAAGAAAAAGGGCTAAATAGCATTACTGAAAAGCCCGCCTGCTGTTAAATAGAAGAGAAGAGAAGAAGAAGAATTGCTATTTCTAAATATAGTGATGACTTCCTCTGCAAATTATATTTTGAGCCCTTTAAGGGACCTTTAAAGTGGCACCTTGTTTTTTATTGTTTGCCTACAGAAAATGGTTACCTACATTCTAGAAAGTTTCATTTTCCCCCCCCCCCCCTAAAGGATACATATAGCCAACTGGCTACAGTAGGCTATATATTTGTGCTAAATTTATCACAGCAAGAGAGGGGCTCTTTAAATAGAAACACAATAATAACAAAATAGGAGCATTATTTATATCCTCAAATGATCCACCAAGAGCATCACTCCAAAAAAAACTCATACACTACTTACAGCATTCAGTTGACTACATAAAATCCCAGTTCCCTTACAGTGGCAATTAAACCCTGGGCAACTTTAATGATTTTAAGGCTGGCTGTAAAGTTTGCTCTCATGCACACAAAGTTGTTAAAGTCCCAACAAGCAGAGAAAGTACTAGACCTTGTCTTGCCAACATTGAGGAATTTATAATCCTACTACACTTCCCTACTATTGATATGAGTGACAACCTTACTGTAATATGAAAGTCCAGGATAAAAAAAACGGGCAAATCCCAGTCAACGGTTAAGTAGTCTACTGCCCATATACTCAGGAACAGCTCCAGATTTACCATAAGTGGCTAGCAAAAACAGTCCTTGCTATGAAAATATGATGCAAGAGGTCACTGCTCAGCTTTTCCATGGATACAAAGTAATTTTTCCTGAAAACACAATCCTGGCCAAGTCAGAAAATAAGCTGTGGATTACCAAAGAGATTAAATATCTCATTAAATTGTGAAATGACCTCTATAAACTGGGGTATCAAGATCAATCTAAAAAATACACAATATCATATGTCTTAAAATAGAGAAACTTGAAAAGGATTTTCATGCTCAAGTGCTTAACAACCTCTGGAAGTCCAACCCCTCTAGATTTAATCACAAGGTCCAGGAAGTTATAGAACAAACTCAAGGATAAGCAATGACATTGATGGTGAACCTCTGGGTGCCTATTACATTAACAGTGGTTTTTCAAATACATGCTATACACACCCATCATTAGATGCCTGAAATTGGATCCATCAAACAATTTCTGATCCTTTGCTTCCAAGAATTGTGTTAGTAGCTCAAATGCCTTGATACCAGTAAGAGTAATTGCCCCCTAGAAATTCTTATCAAGTTGAAGCCTAATTGATCAGAGGAGCTTTGTTTCCTTTTGGCTGCCTGTTTTAATCAATGTTAAATAGACGGTACATTCCTGGACTACTTCAAGACAGCTTATACAACTTCCATTCCTAAAGTAAAAAAAAAACCATTTGCTCTGTGCCCAACTTCAAGAACTCCATACCTTCCTGAGGCATTCAAGGACTTTATTTTCGTACTCATATGAAGGTATCAAAGCTAATTTAGATCCTTAGCAATTTGTTTTCAGGCCTGTGCACAAAACTACCCACTATCTTGCATGTCTTCTTGATGACCTGTGGAAAGATTTCAAGAGAAAGTTTACTCAGAAACATAGCAATGGGATTTGACACCCAAAAAGATCAGAGGTCCTAATTCTGTACCTTGAGGAGCTCTACATCATATTTCTTGCAATAAGGGGTCTTCATTCTGTGTGAGTGAAACACATTGATTCTTGACTGTGTTGGAAATTTCCAGCCATTCTCACAAGAAACAGTCAATTCCTCTAATGCACCCACTTCTTTTACTTGGTTAATAGCTATCAGGTGTTGAATGCAGTAGGCTATCATTAGAATCCTTATTTTATGTTCTTTTCAAAATTAGGCTAATTTTAAAATCTTATTCCATAGCCCTAGTGCCAACCTTTATCTTACCATGCTACAGTAACTCAGCCCCCAGAAACACAAAAAAACGAATAAATTAAAATTTAAGACAAATAGTATAGAATATTCTACTTGGAATATAGGTAGATTATTCCATAATTCCTTTTTTTCTTCATTATTTTATTTGTCATACTTTTGTTGCAGCTGTTCAATTTTACATGTAGAGACAACTTTCCAGGGGAGATTTTCTGTATAGTGGGTGGGAGCAATAAGCTAGACCCCAATTTTTATATTTGTTTCATTTTACTATATGCTAGTTTCTTGTCATGTGAAAACCACTGCTAGTTGTACGTTGTTATGGCAATAAACAGTACTGATTTTATTTCATGGTCCCAGGAAAACCCTAGTAGTATGTCAGCTGAGAGAGAAAGGGTAAGGGGACATTTGTCCCTCCTGTAGATTTCGAAAATTACCTTTATTTTTAGAATTTAATTGAACATTTTTTAAAAATATTTTAATTAAAAAAAAATGAAAAATAACAAAATTACCCCCCTGCAAATTGACACAACTGAGTCCTAGGCTATATGCAAAACTTAAAGAAAACACAACTAATGACTGGAGAGATATGGAGTAGAAATTCAGACAGGATGCCCCTGAGTCCACACATAGAAATCTTAGAGACAAGATTTAAAGAAAAATCCAGAAAATATGGTTCTTTGGTTGTATACACCTAGGGTTTTCTCTTTTCAGCTGATACAGAAATTGAACACAAGCTGGGAAATGTTTGTAAAATTAGACAACAAACATGTCACATATTTGAAATACTGTCAACAACATTTTTAAACTTAAGCAAAATTATTCTCAAAAAATTATTTACAAACGGAAAGAAGGATGAAAATATGATTAACATATATTTTTTGCACATGATAAAGTTGAAATTTTATTATTAGTCTTTATTCTAATTTTAATTTTGTATATAGTCTAGGGCTATATCTGGGACCATTAAGGGGGTTGGGAATACCTTTTTTCAGAGTAATAAACATTATTTTGGAAAGAACATCAATTGAGTACTCTTTGTTATTGTAATGTTTCCTTTAGAAGGGTGGTATAAGCTTAAAATTGGGGCTGTTGAGGAGGCAGCATGTTAAAAAATCAATTCTTTCTTTATAATATGCAGAATAATTGTATAAACTTAGAATTGGGGCTGTTGAGAAGGAAACATGTTAAGAAAACAATTCTTACTTCATAATATGCAGAATGATTGTAGTTAACACATTTTGAATGTAGTCCATATATATATATATAGACTAGTAGCCTAGGCTGTAGGCTATATGTGTCCACCAGGAGGGGAAGATAGTCAAGTTTAGCAACATGATTTTAGGAATAAAATCTGTGAGTTAACTTGACTTACTTACTTGCCTCAGGTCTCCTGCCAGGCAGTGCTTGGTTTAGAGAGTGATGCCTGTCTCTGCATCCACTTTGGTCTGGTGTGAATTTTGGAAGTAAATAGATTTTGTTTGGAATGATGCAGACTCTGTCTGCTGACAATATGCCTCTCGATATGTCCCCCTAAGTAAATACTCTGATGAGGGTGGCTGAAACCTCTTGCTGCAGGTGGAGCCCACTTGCAGAATCTCAGTATCTAGGTTAATCTAGGTCTAGTCAGATTCCAGGCCTAGAATCGGTTGGACTAGCAGCCCTCCACCCAAAAATAAGTGCTATGAATAGCAACAAGATAGCCTTGTATCCAGACTTCTTTAAGTGAGTGTTTAGGTAAATATCTAGATTAACAGTGTTTAGACAGATAAGAAACAAACTTACTCCTAGAATCAGAGTATAACATTTGTTAAGCCATTTATGGACCCTCAAAGATGATATCTTTTCTTTTCAACATAGCCTATATACCCATGTTATCCTTAATCTTGCTAAAATCAGTTTACCTATAAATTTGGTAAATTTCTAGTGGGCTATATAATTTAGCTAAGATGAAGGTGATTTGAGGCCTTTTTTATGCTCTTTCATAATTCAATAATTGCTTCTGGGACTAATTACATTTTGAGCCCTTAAAGGGGCCCTCAAAAGTATTTTATATGAATAGTGAAAGAGCAAAAAAAGACATCAAATGTTGTTTTAACTTTTACCTCAGCTCAATTATATGGCCAACTGCCAATTTACCATGAAATTTATTCACTCCCTCTCCCCCTAATGTGCAAATATATACCCTGAATTGGAATATACCCTGAATTGTTGATAGCAAAGATTTGAGTTACAAAATTCAGCACTATTTTTGTCAACAGCATTCAAAAATTTGAAATGGTAAGAAAACAGTTTATATTTGAATTGCCTAACAAATGAGGTTTGAATTGTTATACACAAGTATTGTTGGAATATGTTACTCTTGAACAACTTATTTATAAACTAAGGTAATGATATGTTTTTAACCACTTATCAATAACTTGACTAGTCTTAATAACTCCTTTGTTTGGTTAAAAAAATTAAATACCTTTGGGGCCCCTTTAAGGGTTCAAGATACAACTAGCTGCAGAAGCAATTCTTGAATTATGAGAGCATAAAAAAAGCATCAAATGACATTTTCACTTTCATCTTAGCTAAATTATATAGCCCACTAGAAATTTACCATAAACTAAATCAACAGTAACAAAATTGACTTAGGGTAAAAGACCTTCAGTCGCTTCCTGGCATTTTACCTGTTAACACCTATGCTGGGTTAAATTTTTGAAACCCGTTTTTGGAAGTTATTATAATCCAAGTTTCAGTCATTGACCAGTTTTGAGCTATATTAACTGGATTTATTGTTTCGCTATTATGTCAAGGCCCATGAAATACACATGCCCTGAGTGCAGACTTCGTGCCGACAGTGGAACAGTGCAGTCGGTGTCAGCAGTGGTTTCATCCAAAATGTGCAGGCATTTCTATTGAGGAGAGAAAACAATGTGCTGAGTGGATGTGTACCATTTTAGAATTGAGTGTGGTAATAGCAGGGGTTTGCTCGTGGCGATAGAGATTTCTCCTATAGCGCCACTTCCGGCGCTTGTCTCAATTAATGAGAGAAAATTGAATATGTAGACATACAATTGAGGCTTCTTTTTTCTTGAGCTATCTGGAGATCAGATTCCTTTGGGAGCTTTTACCTTGGAGACTGGCGAACTAGTTACCTATTATCGGACTAGACTCAGACATACAAGAGAAACGAACACTTATAAAAAGACAATAGATTTATTAAACTTACATGCTTAGTTGTACAGCAATGGGTCACTTCAGAGACAATAAATGGTGACCGAGATTATTTGCGGTACCAACTCTTTTAGATCCAACTTAACATTAAAATTAAAAACACATTTTTCCCACTCCCAAACACAGTTCTTTCGTCCTGCGCTATAGGGACTGCCTGCCATTGGCTTACGTGGCCCAAGGACGCGACCCCTCGTCCAATAATACTTCTTAAATATTTTTGATGATTTAGGCATTCACACGGTTCTTATCGTTTAAACGTCCTTAAAAATATTGTGCGTAGCACTTTTCTTATTGCTCACTGTCTTAGCGAAATCAAAAGACTGCAGTTTCTTTTCTTTGCTGATTAAGGACTTTTTCATTTTTGAAACTAGATTTAGCTTAATTATAGGAGTCCGAATTAAAGAAGGAACTTTATTTTGGTATTTCAAATATATCGTGTTTTACTCCCGGTACATATCAACCTTCCCATGAAATAATGACGCTCCGTCATTAGTTACTGCCCATTAGGAGTTTTTAAAATTTTTAAATTATTTTTTTTAATTTATTCTACGTCCCTATCCAAAATTCATCTACCGTAATAATATTGTTTTTGTTTCTAGGTTAGCTAATATGATAAAGATTTTTTTTTTTTCTATATATAAAAATGATTACGTTTACTTTTCTAATAAGTTTGGGACTATTCTACTCTTACATTAGTTTTTTTTTTTGATTTTTCTTTATATCTTAAGTACAACATACTATATACACGGCGTTAAATTAATAACATAATAATATTAAACCTAATTCTACTTGTGGTACATACATGAATGATTTATAACATACAATATTTGGTTCAACATATTCACTGATGACATTAAAACACTTTCATTATTGAGATTTTTGAATTGTCAAAGCTATTATGAAGTAACAAATGTAACTTCACATCTATTCGTCACCTTTCGTGTCCTTTGTGTACTACACCCTCTTGTCGTAAGTTATTGTGCTTCACTCTTTTTGTCGTGGCAAAAATTATGAAGCATTTACGTTATGTTTTCCTCGTGTAACTGATCGAGTCTAGTTGCCTTCATATGGTAAGTTTTCCCCCATAGTCGACCGAGAAATTACCGTTAAATATCGTTCTAATAGTCAACTGGGAAATGATTCTTCCCACTACAGGTGTTGGTGTTTTTCTTCTCAGCATATCATTTTTAGGATTTTTGAGGCACATAAAGAATGTATTATCGCGTAAATTTGTTCATTTGTGCCTTTTGAAACGGGTTGCCGTCATATTATAGTGACTCTCTTAATATATTGTCTTTAAATTCAACTTCGAACCTCTTCAACTATCATTTAACTTCAAATATCGTTTAATATCGTTTATCTTGTGCTGCTCGATGGTGTTCTTAGAGTTAAAGTTCAAATTGTCTTTAATTTCTGCTTCAAATATCTTCAAATGTCTTTAGGGGTCATTTCACTTCAAATATAGTTTATCGTGTGCTGATCTATTGAGTTATCAGAATTAAACTTCAAATAGTATTTAATTTTGTCTTCAAATATCTTCAAATGTCTGTAAGTATCATTTAACTTTAAATTACGTTTAATATCGTTTAGCTTTAAATATCATAACTATACTGTAAAACTATTCTTGGGTCGATAGTGAGTATCAACAGAGATACCTACGTATTTATATCTTGTACTGGCCGATGGGTTTCTCAGCGTTTATCTGATTATATAGTTCGTTAGAGCACTTGATACTGAGGTTCAAATATAGTGTTACCTGATACATAATATGGTTCATAGTCGAAGAAACGACGGTCGAAGGTAACTGTTGTTTTCGTAGACGAAGCTGGGATGGAAATTGCCTGAAGTTATGGTGAGTACTCTTCGCTGGTTGAGATATGATGAAAATAGATGCTACTGGGTCGTATCTGTACTGGGCAGCTTATTGTAATACTCAATGACCAAAGCGTCCATTTACTTTCCTGTAATAAAAACAACGCGGCAGAATCACATGTTCTTTGAAGTAAATACACATACAATAATTCACGAATTAATTGGGTTATAATTTCTTAGCTATGAGACAGAATTAAATAAATACATTAATATTAGCACTCACAATGAAAATCTAAAACAGAAATTTCTTCAAATTTGTTTTGATAACGAAAATATCGATATTAAATAAACATAATTTACCCTACATTATTAAGTTTGAGGTCTGTTTTTACAATATTTTTCATGCCTGCATTGTTCACGCAAGTCCGTGCTGTATAAGAAACACATGTGCAGCGTCATAACCACACGGTTTTACTCAAACGATACTACGATGAGGGAATGAGACATAACAAGGACTAGTGGAGACCTCTATACCCACTAGTCTTCAGATGTCTTGCCTATTTATTGGCTTAGACGTTCTCATGGGGTTCCGGGTTTAACCGCTGAAATGCAGAGGTCCTTAGTCTCAGGATTTTTCTGTAATTGCAAGTCAACATTGGTGCCTCATATTCGCTTTTCGAATAAGGTCATTAGATGCAGGATTTCCAAGCTTGTCTCCGTAGATTCCAGTTAATGTTTGGCAAAGAATATAAGCATAATGAAGAATTGACATCAATATCTTTTTAGAATGCTATTTTCTGATCAAATCTCTCGGAACTAACTGAAAAAATATTATATTGATGTCTTATTAGATTCCTTTAAGTAAAAGTTGTCTTCCCCTTAAAAGGGAATTACGTGTGGGTTTTACTTAGTCGCCATTGGACATACACCGGGCTCCAATTCATATATCGTACATGATCAAATGGTTTTATAATTTTACATATTATTATTGAGATATAATTCCACATCCGCCGTGAAATTCTACATATAAACGTACAAATAGGTTGTTTTGTTATAGTTTCCAATAGTTTGCTATTGGTACATATATTACTAGAGTAAGAAACACATTACTCAGCAATGTGTAGGCCTAAAATAATTATAATCTGCACTAAGATAAAATATTTCATATAATTAGACGCTTCTGTACTGGTAGTTTTTTTTGTTTTTTTGATTTTATAAAGCTGCCAGATATAAGGGTATAGCCTACTGAATTTCATAGTTTAAAAACTAAACTTCTTTTTAAAATACCAGACGCTCCGAATTAGTCGTGTTTACTTCAGCTAATAAAAACAAATTCGCTCTATCAAAATATACTGAAAACTGGCTGAAATTTGTACGGGTATAACGGGGTTGAAGAAATATAGGTTTCAAGAGGAAATCTTTTTGGTAGTCACTATATCAGAATTGGATAATTTAATATACATGTTGCTCAAATAAATTTCGCATAAACTAAAAAAGGGGGAAACGGGGGAAAAAAATTGACAAAAATAAACGTTTTTCACTAAATTAAGCACAGTCTTTTCAAGTTAAACATAAGCCCTAGTCTAACTTAAATAAATTATCAGGTTCTAATTAGTTTAATTGAGATAATTGAATTTTAATTAATAACTTATTGAGAAATTATATTTTAATAAATAATTAAAGTAAAAAATTGAGTACGAATTGATTATTAGAATAATTAAATAAGAAATTGACTGATATTTTAAGCAAGAAAAATGAAAAAAACGGCAAGTAAAAAAGGATGGTTAAACACTAAAAACCTAAAAATAGACCGAAACACGATTCAGATCAAGCTCTAGCTATGAATAGTGTCAGATTATCGAATTTTTAAGTCAAGTTAGGCATATTTGATTTATTTTTGATTAAAATTTTTTTTTTTAATCTTCACGTGGAAGGCAATTTCAGCAGGGATTCTACATCTTAGAAAACTCTTATGCTCGTTGTAGAGAGGAGATTTCGCCTCGACTTAATCCATGTATAAAACCATTAGTAAAGATATCACCGTCATCACCTTGCAGTCTTCTTATTGGTAGAAATTAAACGATAAGTAAAAAAAATTTTGTTTTGTTTTTGATGACATCAATTTTTGTTTGGACCTGGGTCGAATTTTCATAGAAAATCCGAGGGGACCTGAGTCAGTATAGGTAAAGTATAACGTGACTGACTTGCGAAAATATGTCACAGAAATTAGAGCACAAGATATTTCATAGATAAACCCATGAAATTAAAGAACATTTTTGTCAAAGAACTATAGAACAGTGATCTCTCTGCTATTGTATACGTCATAGATATAAACTAATGGAATTAAAACACTTTTCTCTTCTTTTTTTTTTTTTTCTTTTGCCTCGGAGCTATAAGAAAGTAAACTCTCTGTTTCTCTTTCAAAGCATTCTGATCCAAAAAACGAAAACTTAGCTCACAGAAGTTTCTATTCAACCTTTAAATATTGTTTTGATTGGCCCTAATTGTCATAAAAATACTAATTTCTTAAAATTGAATGACTGAGAAATATCCCGTTCTACCGATTGTTTAAACAAAAAATTAACGACAAATCAACATTGGCTATTTGTCCTACCCGGGGTTAACCCCCGTAGGTGGGCCAAGCCCGTTCTCTTTTTCGGTAGACCACGAGCGTACTACCTTTGGTTATTTTATGTTCCAACCCTTCTATTATCCTTTGAAAGGGCATAGAAATAACACTAACAAAAATAAGACATCTAATCTTAATCAAATCCTTAATAACATAGACTAATTTAGTCTAAGGTGCGCAAAGTATAGCAATCAAGGATGCTTGTTGTAACAAAACATTGAACGTAGATTTAATTAAACTGAAGTACTAAGGTATGTCTTATGTCTAGTTACAAAAATAAAACCTACATATGCTCATTCTCTCTCGCTCTTAAATAAATAGAACAACATAAAAAGAAAACTGACATTTTCAAATAAGCAGTTTTTAAGAACAATGGGCAGACTTTTGACGACCTTTCTTAATTATGCTGAATGGTATCTGTTTATAAGAAAAGTATTAAGTTAAGTCTGATATTTGCCATCATTACAAATAACCCATAAAATTAATAAGCACGAATAACTCTTATATTTATCCACTAGGGGACCTAACGTGTGCGAGGAGAGTCGACCCCAGCAATACAAATGACACTCGACCCAATAAAAATACATTCATATATTTTTAATAATTCTTTGTAAACAAGCATGAACACTGGCTTGTTTTACATCTACATGGCTCTAAAGCAGTCATGGTTCAAAATCCAAATTTTCTTGTTCGCTCATTTTGCGGAGCTAATTCAGAATTTGAATTTTCTCTATCACCATTATTCAGATGAAGGTCCTCTGTGTAGGTAAAGGAGACCCTTTTAATACCTATCCCTATGCCTCAATTTTCTGTGATTAATGGTTTCTTTCGCCGAATTTCTCGCCTTATGCAGAGTTCCAGTCACAGCTGGGTAACAACTCTTCTTTTTTTGCTTCCTTCAGCGACTTTTGCTAAGCTTTCTAGCATGTGTGCTTATGCCGCTGCCGCCAATGTTCGTAGTGCTAGCTACTGCTGGCACCATTTATTGGGGTGTATGTGCAGGGTCACTAATTTTAAAGGCAAAAAATGACGCAAAAGATTGCTATGCCACTTACTCGAATGACACAAAGAGATTGTTATGCCACTTACTCGAATGACGCAAAAAGATTGCTATGCCACTTACTCGAATGGGAGAACCCCTTGTCGGCCCTAATGTTAGTGAGATTCCCGCTCTTACCCCAACGGTTCTGCAAATATCGGGTTTGGTACTACCCTATTTACAGTATACCCTGTCCCAGGGTATGGTAACGCGATCGAGTGGTCAAATGGCCACTTTCTAAAGCCAAATGTACCCGCCTTGGGTTACGGCTAGAAAATTTCTACTCTCTCCTTGGAGGTAATAACCCTCCCTGTCAATATAATAATGACGGCGCCGTGTAGCTCGATTCCTACCCTGCCTGGGTTACGGAAAATACTACACAGTTTGTAGAAAATACCTTACTTGTATTCTTCCAAAAGGGTCACAAATGTAATTAAAGAAACGAAAATAGGTCATTTATCTGAAAGGAAAAGAAACAGGGGTGGAATATAACAGACCCCATTTGCTACTATTATGCCTAAAATTCTTCTGTTTCTACCAACGTTTCATCGATCCAGCTAGGTTTTGTTTTTCTTTACGTATTATCTTTTATTTAAATCTTTCAATTCACGGTACAAATACTTTATTATTTAGTAATATACGGCACTACTACTTTGCATTTATTACTAACACTAAGAAGACTACTAATTATACACTTGCTTCTACTTGTTAAAAACTGGATACTTTTTTTTTCTCATTTTACAATTCTTCATTGAGCCTTTTCTCCATTTTTTTTATTGTACCCAACTCTTTGAGGGGATACAAATTTATTTCTAATAGCCAAAGTTCAAGCAAAGCTGCTTGAAGTTTTGCTAATTCGAGCGCCGCTAAAAGCGAAGTCCATTTACCTTCCTGTTTTGACAAAGCCATTTCTGTTTCAATATACAATATTTCAATAATTTTTTTTTTTGCGTTTATATCAACTTAAAATAAATTTATTATTTTACTTAACCTATTTTGGGGGACTCTATTATCTCCTATGAGATATAAGGGGTTTCCTATCGTAGCCTAGCGGTTATAGGCCTAATCAATTTACTTACACGTCTCTATCTCTCCAATAATTAAATTTAAATTAAAAAGTTTAAATAGCCTAACTAGTTCGCAGTTTTCCTCCAATTTTCGACACGCGCCATTTGTAGCGATAAAAGATTTTTATGTGCCTTTGGAGATTTGCAAACTAATTAGCTATCATTTGGCTAGGCTAAATACAGACATACAAGAGAAACGAACACTTATAAAAAGACAATAGATTTATTAAACTTACATGCTTAGTTGTACAGCAATGGGTCACTTCAAAGACAATAAATGGTGACCGAGATTATTTGCGGTACGAACTCTTTTAGATCTCACTTAACATTAAAATTAAAAACACATTTTCCCCACTCCCAAACGCAGTTCTTTCGTCCTGCGCTATAGGGACTGCCTGCCATTGGCTTACGTGGCCCAAGGACGCGAACCCTCGTCCAGTAATACGTCTTAAATATTTTTGATGATTTAGGCTTTCACACGGTTCTTATCGTTTACACTTCCTTAAAAATATTGTGCGTAGCACTTTTCTTATTGCTCACTGTCTTAGCGAAATCCAAAGACTGCAATTTCTTTTCTTTGCTGATTAAAGACTTTTTCATTTTTGAAACTAGATTTAGCTTAATTATGGGAGTCCGAATTAAAGAAGGAACTTTATTTTGGTATTTCAAATATATCGTGTTTTACTCCCGGTACAGTTTTGTTTAAACTGCCAGTCCCCCCGTTCTTTGAATGAGGACCCCGCACCACCTTTAACACCACTTTCTCTACCCCCTGTCTCTGGACCACGCTTTATGCCCAAGTCTGCCTCTAAAACATCAACCCCAAAACCAATTTAAAAAAATCAAACGTCCCAAATCCCCCCTTGTTTTGACTGTGTTAAACCCATCAAACAGCTGAAACATCTCTGACCTAAATATAATTCCCAGTTAGAGAAGAATTCGGAGCATGAAGTAACCATAGAAGATTTGAAAAAACAAGTTGAAATTTTTCTCAATGACCAAAAAATTGTTAACGATATACTCCAGGAACGTGATCTTGAAATTCAAAAATTTAATGAAATTATCAACTCCCATAATTCACAACGCCTCCTTACGGAGGATGAACTCTGCAGTCTAGAGAGCAATCAGGTGACTCTTAAATTGAAAATCACCAAATTACAAAAGGATTTAAAAAACAACGTAGCACTTATTATCACCCTAGGGACTCAATTATCTGAGTCCAGCATTAATTGCAGAGTATCCCATGAGAGCTTACAAATACCTATGTGTAGTATGACTACTGATGACGTCCTTGAGTTCGTTAATAGTCCAGTGACTTCCGGCTTTTCACATAAATTATCTGGTGATAATGACCTAAACAAAAAGGTTATGGAGAAGTCATTACCAGACGATGACATTTGTATTATCTTTGAAAAAATTACGAAAGTGAAGGATAAAAGTGAAATAAATATAAAAATAAGCAGAAAGGAAAATGTAATCTGCAAGCCTTTTGATAGTGGTTTCTGCAAGTTCCGCAAACAATGCAAGTTTCTGCATATTTGTAGTCAGTTTATTTCAGGAGTTTGTGTGTCTCATAAGTGTATTTTTGACCATGCTGATCTTTGTTCTGTTTTATATTGTATTGATAAGTCGTGTACTTTTGCTCATGCATCTTCAGGATTGGAGCGCAGGTTTAAAACCCAACGTTTTTTAGAGCGATGCCGAAAGTATTCACGACCTCCCCCCCTCCCCTTGTTCGAGTTCCATTCGACTTTCAGTCTTATCCCCCTGCATACCCGTTACAGAGCAGTATACCACAGGAATCCATCCCTCGAAACAATCCTCCGCCCCAAGTACTTATGCGTGCCCAGTCAGTCCAACCCCCACAATCACTTCACTAAATTCAGACCATCCCCAAACCCCCCCTCACTCATATTCCTCCCAAAAATCCACTTCCTTTCGACTCCTTTTGTCTCCGTGCGTCCAAGAAGTTACCAGCCGGTTCTGAACTCCACCCGTTATTTGCCGAAACAAACCCAACCCCGCCCCACTCAGAGGCCCCCCCCCGTACTTCCCTCCCTCAGCATCATCTTGCCCCCCAACCCCCCCCATTTAAAGAACACTCCCAACTTGACTTATTCCCAGGTCACCATGAAACCTTTCTCCCTTCCCTTGCACTTTATCCCCCCTGGCTACCCTACCAGTATGACTCTGGTTTAAAAGTAAGCAGGCAGAATGATCCTCTTTTAACACCTTCATGCAGATTTTCTAAAACTTCAAATAGTTACCGCTGTTTAGAGTCTCCGCTAGTACCTGCTCAATTAAATGCAAATGTATTTGAAAAAGATGGATTTGATCCCCCTGTCCCTTGTTCTTGCTATCCAAGTTTAGCCCCCATCAAGAATTCCACTAGAACCCCTGACCGCATCTATGATATAAAAAAAGTAAAGTGTAAAAACTGTACCTTCACAAGTTGCTTTCGATTCCCCAATCATTTCTTGAACAACGCTGAAAGCCTTAACATTTAAAAAATCAATGAATTATACACCCTTTCTAAAAATATATAGATTAGATCTAATTTCTATTACTTAAGTTGAAGCTCCAAAACTTTCACGTGTTAAAGATTAACAATTTATTAAACTCAGACCAGAAAACCACCCTCTGGGTAAGAAAGGTGGCAGAATTCTGTTCTTTATCCGTAATGATTTATATCCAAGTGAAATCCCAAATCCGTGTCTTAATCCCTTTGATGAAGTTATGTGGGTATGTGTTTGACCTAAAGTATTGCCGCGTCCTTTTAATTTAATTGTCCTTTGTTGTTTTTATTACTCCCCTAATCAGAAATCTGCTGACAAAATAAATTTTATCGAAAAATGACATGCAAGTGCTGACTTTGTACTATCAAAATACCCAAATGCAGGAATTTTCCTGATGGGTGACACAAACAATTTAAGACTTGATTCTACATGTAACGCTTTGAATTTAAAACAGGTTGTTAATGTCCCTACTACAAAAGGCAAAAAAAAACTACTCTTGATTTAATTTGCACTAATCTTTCGAAGTTTTACAAACCCATCTCCACTCTGCCCCCTCTAGGGGGTAGTTACCATTTTAGCCTTTTCCTATCTCCGCTGGCTAAAGTTAAACAGTCATTTTCTATAACTGAAACCACTTATAGACCTCTCACTGACTCAAGACTTTTCAATTTCGGCTCCTGGATTAGTACTGAAAATTGGTCCACTGTGTATCAAACAAATGACGTTGACTACATGGCTTTGTCCCTCCAAAATCTATTGAGGAGTAATTATGAATTCCACTTCCCTGAGAAAAAATTTAAAACGTGTTCTACAGATAAGCTTTACGTTACTGAGTCTTTTAAAAAACTTATAAGAAAAAAAATCAATTTTTTCAAAGCAGGTCGCATTACTGAGGCTAATAGTCTAAGGAAGTTCCTAAAGAAAAAATTAAGAAAAGCAGCTTCTAATTACTATAATAATAAAGTCAAAGATCTATATTCTAACAAGCCCAAGCAATGGTACAGAAAAATTAAAGAAATGTGTGGAAAAAGTCCTTCCAAAATTGATTTTCATCTCCCTGAACCCCCTAATAAGACTGCCAACGATCTGAACTTGTACCTTGCTTCCATCGTGCAAAGTCTCCCCCTTTTCACTGGCTCAAGTCCAACTATTCCTCCCAAAACTTCCTTCCCCTTTATTTCTCCCTCTGATGTTATAAATAAAATTCTTAAGCTTAGAAAATCAAGTATTTGTCCCTTGGACAATCTTTGGACTTAATTGGAAAGCCTTTTCAGACAAAATTGCTGAGCCTTTATCAAATATTTTCAACCACATCACAAAATTTGGTAAATTCCCAAGTTGCTGGAAACAAGGTTTTATAACACCTGTCCCTAAAAATTGCGCCAGTCTGACTTTCGCCAACATTCGCCCCATTACGCTCACTTCTGTTTTTTCCAAACTTTATGAAGGTTTCCTCTGGGACTGGCTTAAGGATAAAATTTGTCTGCGTATTGACACCCAGCAGTTTGGTAACTTAAAGAAAACTTCCACCACCCATTACCTTGTGCACTTAATGCATACCATCGTAAGTAACCTTGATAAACCAAATGTCTGGCTGAACCTTGTCTTAGTTGATTTCCAAAAAACTTTTGACCTGGTTGACCACACCAGCCTAATTCGATCACTCCTGGTTAACTTTAAACTTGATCCTCTGTTAGTAAATATTGTTATATCGTTTCTTTCAAATAGATCCCAAGTTGTTAAATACAAAAATATTTTCTCTAACCCCCTCCCTATATATTGTGGAATTCCTCAAGGAACCTTATTGGGACCACTTTTATTTCTAGTCATGATTAATGATATTGGTAAGGAGTTCCCCCATAGGTGGAAATACGTGGATGACTTGACGATCCTCAAAGTATGTCACAGGAATATTAAAAGTGACCCCCTTGAAATTCTATCCCACATTTTGGATAAAGCTAAGAACCTAAATATGAAAGTAAATTCCACTAAATCAAATATAATTACGATAAATTTCTTGAAATCTATTCCCGCCTTCCTTGACCCTATCCCCCAAGATATTTCTCTGTCTTCCTTTAAATTACTTGGGGTTACAATTTCTTCTAATTTAAAGTGGGATATCCACGTGAAAGATACTGTCTGTAGAGCTAATGCGTCCATGTCTCTCCTTAAGCTCTTGAATAAATTTAACATCCCCCCTCCCATTCTTTAAGGATTTATACTTCCTTTGTCCGCCTGCATCTTGAATATGCTTGTCCAGTTTAGCATCCTGGCATCTCCCGTGATGAATCAGATAAAATTGAATCTATTCAAAAAGGAGCCCTAAGAATAATTTTTAAAGAAACTTTGGTACCATATTCACTCCTTCTAAAAATGGCCAAGCTGGAAACTCTTCAGCACAGGAGAGGAACGCTGTGCCTCAGTTTTGCAAAAAATGCAATAATAAACCCTAGCACGGAAAACATTTTCCCCAAAAGACATTCCCCATCCAGACATCACCTGCCATGTACTGTATCTGAACCCATCCCTATCTTGTCCCCCATCCATTGTTTAACCTCCAGATATGAAAAACCCTTTGTCCTTTTCATTACTGATCAAATAAACCACTAGTTTTTTTTTTTTGTTTTTTTTTTACTGGTGATACCCATGCTGGTGTCCATTTGGCTCTTCGTTCCCTCCCCTTTTTATATAATCTCTTTTAAAACTTTTTAACATTATTTTTATCTCAATTTTTTTTTTTTGTTTTTGTTTTAATTTGTGCCTTTTTAACTTTCTTATATTTGACACTTTTTGTTAGACTAATGAATGGCTTTGCTTTTCTGATATTTTTGTTTTTGGCATTGTTTAGCCAGTTTTTTAGTTGTTGAGCTATTTATGTCTTTTTTTATTATATGACCCCAAAATGCAAATTTGGCCCTTTGGTGCTTGTGATAGCCATTTTTTGAAATAAATACCTTATCTTATCTTACCTCTTTTGGGGAAGCAATAAAAGTTACTTTTCTATAATCAGAAGAAAATCAGCTTTCTGTTAAAATGTAAATAAATCTTGAAGACTAAAAGGATATATACATCTAGACAGGATAATTAGTATTTCCAAAAAGAGGTCCTTATTGGTAAGTCAGTAAACTAATAATTTCAAGAGTTTGGTCTTAAATAATTTTAATAGTAACCATATTAATTCATGGCTTAGATTTTTAGCTATTCATTAATGGTGGCTGGCATTTACCCCCCAAGAAAATACTCACTGGCAGGCATTTTCAGAAGTTTTATTTTACACAGCATAAACTTGAGTGAGTGGCGCATAATACACAAGTACCAAAATACCTCCCCCTACAGAAATAAAAAATAAAACTCAAACAAAATTCTCAAATTTGGAAAGCCTTATTTTCCACCGAGGGGGGGGGGGTATTTACCATGGGGGTAAATGCCTAGAACCATTCATTAATATATACAATTTTTCTCAATTCCTCTTTGCTAACAAGATGTGAGGGTTTTATATTTACATAATTTTGCTCAATTGGATACTGGTTTTTTACCCTAATAAATGGATGTGAAAAATATAATATAGGCTATATAATTGGATAGGGCTAGATAGGATAGGTTAAAATTGAGCTTGCAATGGAAATGAATGTCATATTTGGATTCAAGATGAAATTCTGATTCTAGAGGTAAGTTTATTTCTTAGCTATCTGAATATATTGTTAATCTACATATTTACAGTTTATGATGGTTTTTATGTAGTTTTTACAACTTGTAGTAAACATCTTCTGCTGGCAAACAAAAAGGAACAAGGTAGGCCTATTGCCTTTAAGGGATCAAAATGGGATTTACAAATGAAACTGTTTGGGTAAATTTTTTTTATATTCATATTATTAACTTATAAATAAAGTAGACATACTGCTGATGCTTTTTTAAATATAATAGGCTAATCATTTTTGTGGGAAATGAATTTTACCCCCACCCCTATATATACCAATTCAGGGTATATATTTGCACATTAGGAGGGGGGTTAAACTTACCTATCATTTAACTCAGAAATCAAATTTATTCCCCCCCCCCTAATGTGCAAATATATACCCTGAATTGGTATAGGCTATATAGTGGTTGGGGTAAAATTCATTTCTGATAAAAATGATTAGGCTATTATATTTGGAAAGAGCATAAAAAGGCATCAAGTGGTATGTTTACTTTGTAAAGTCAATATATGAATAACAAAAATGTACCACCATTAGTATAGGCTATTTGGAAAGAACATGACAAGAAACATTGAATGGTCAGTTGACCTAGGCTAGTAGCCTAGCCAACCTAGGAAATTAATCAAAACATCTAAAAATTTACCCAGAATTATACAAGTCATTTTCAAATCAATTCTACATTCAAGATGATTTAGACTAGGCCTACTAGGCTATTCATTATTGACTGCAAAACCGAGGTTAGGCTAAATGTTCTTATTTGTTACACAGCTCTCTACAATACAAAGGCTACCATACCCTGTTGAGTTGAGGTCACCTCAAGTGTTTAAGGACCTTGTGGCTTGTGACCAGATTCTGGGTTATTTCTGTTTCTTAAATACACGTTAATAGGTTTTTAATTTTAAGCGCTCCAGGTCAGGGTTGCCGCCGGATTATAAAATTCCGCCTTTTTTCGTAACTTTTGACAGAAAAGTATCTGCTAAACCTCTCACAGGCAAATTTCGAAATCTTTCGGTATTATATTTTGAAGACATTGACCAAAAAACAGGGAAGATTTCAGATGTTTGTTAAGAAAAAGACATAAAAAAAAATTAAAACTGTCAGTTTTGAAAGTTTTCTCATACGTGGAAGTTGCCCATTACAGACGCGTGTGAAGGCATTCACTGCGAACAGGAGTTTGGTACTTTTTACACTCGAAACATGTTAAACGTTTACTGGTCTGCTCGTGGAACCTCGATGCATTTTCTTTTCGGATTTTAACGGTCAATGCCCTGAAATTCCATCCAGCGTGATTTCTCTGAGACTGACTGAATCACAATCCCCTTTGGAAAAATGAGACGACCTGGACGCTCAGGACTTTTGCGCATCCTAAAGATGCCCTTGTTCAGAAGCGACAATGTGACAGACACTTTGAATTCCAGAAGGTCAGATTTGGTTCCAGTGATTCTTCTTTTCCGATTGACTCCATCTCTCTAAAATAGTAACTGGATGGTACCCAGCGTAAAAGAGCAGAGGGCAACAAGGTTATTGTCTTTCCCCCTCAATACAGTGGTGCTTTCCTCTGGCGTTGCATATGAGGTGGATCTTTTGTCCTTCTTTGTCATTTCTTTCTCTCCGACCGGTTTGTCCGCAGCGTTGCAAGTCTGTTCGCACACAGTTTACAGACACTGCAAATAGTTTCTTTTGCTAACGCTTCTATGAGAGGGATTGAAGTGAAGAAGTGGTCAAAATACACCTTCGCATTCTTCTTTCCCAAACCACAAAAATGGCGAATAACAATATCACGACCAAAGCCATGTTCGGAAGTTTGAGTGCGACCCTTACTTCCTGGTTAGGTTCGAAGTCGTAGATATATTCTGACACACCAGAACGAACCCAAATTTTACAGCCCAATTTAGTTGGTTTTGATGCAACATATTGTTATAGGCTATTCCTGCCTTTTAAAGGTACCATCATTTCATCAACTAAATTATATTCTTCATCAGACAAGGCGGCTTTGTATGCACTGAAAAAAATCTTGAAGAATGACCATATCTTATAATTAATTAAAAAAAACTTTTTCAACAAAATATCTTTTTCAAAAAAGTCAAGAACTCCATTAAACCAAAAATGAGCAAAAAATAAAATCAAATAATCTACCAAGCGTGAAACTACAACAAATCAGCATCGATAAATAAATGAAACCCAAAAACGAACAGAAATTACAATAAATAACCGAGTCAAACTCAAAACGACCAGAAATTAACATAAGTAGGGCTCAAGATCTTTATGCCTTCCTAAAGTCAGAACATAATTTGTACTTTACTAAAAAAACATATGTGTTTTACTTTCATTACTTTAATAAATCAAATAATATTAACATTTTGACTACTAAATATCAGCATATGTATACTAAATTGACAATTCTCATTCATTTGTATATTTTTCAGTAAAGTGCAAATTATGTTTTGGCCTTGGGAAGGCATAGGGGGTTTGAGCCCTACTCATAATAATGTTTGCTCGTTTTGAGTTTGACTCGGTTATTTATTGTAATTTCTGTTCGTTTTGGGTTTCATTTATTAATTGATGCTGATTTGTGGTAGTTTCACGCTTGATGGATTATTTAATGTTATGTTTTGTCATTGTTGGCTTAATAGGCTTCTTTACTTTTCCTTGAAAAACTTATTTTGTGGAAAAAGTTTTTTCAATTAATTTCTGTTTGTTTTATATTGACATAGTCTTCTCAGGGAAAAAGACAGTGATACTTTAAATCTTTTCGTTTTTTAAGAATTTATAGTATGGCCTGCTATTTTGTATGCTGGAGAAAAATTTTCAGCAATTTTTAACAACATACACCCTTTTAAAAATATGGAAACAAGTAGTAGTGTTTAATTTAGTTTCATATCTCCTCTAATTGACCTAAAATATTGACCTAAATTCGCAGAAAAATCTGTTTACTTTCTTTGATAGCTTGCATACACCTACACTATTTTGATTTGGTTAAATTTTAAGAGCAGAAGAAGCACCAAAAGTTTTAACATAATACCCTCAGTCCTTCTTAGGATACTGCAGATAGGTTATATTGGGAATTAGCATTAACACAGTGAATTTCAATTAAATCTTAAGGCAACATTTAGTTTTTAAACATAATGGATAAATGGGAGGGTGGGCGTGGGAGGTGGACTAGTTACCCTCCAATTACTTTCGACTATTAAAAAGGGCATTAATCCTTTCTATTTTCAATCGAATGAGCCCTTTTCGAGGTTCCTACGACAACTCCTTCAATACGAAGTGCCCTGGTCTAAAAAAAAAAAAAAAATAATACATTGTACCCAGATCGATCTTTACTATAAAAATGTCAAGCCTTCCAACCACTTTCGACAATTAAAAAGGGCACTAGCCCTTTCAATTTCCAAACGAATGAACCCTTTCTGATTTTCTACGACTGCGCTTTCTATAAACACCTAATATACCCCCCGGGCATAACTTAAAACCTTTGCCCTGAGGGTTTGCGGTGGGGGGGGTGTCTTCCTCAAAGACCTAATTTCCAGTACTTTTAACTACGTTGAATATTGAACAAAATGAATATATTAAAATTTTGATTGGATGTGATTGGGAAAATGATGGGCATGAGAGGGGGGTTAGTTGCTCTTCAATCACTTTCGACTTTTAAAAAGGCCTTTACCCGCTTCACTTTCAAATCGAATGGGCCCTTTTTGAAGTTTCTACGACAACTCCTTCTATAAAAACCTCATATGCCCCCAGGGTATTACTTACAATCTTTGCCCTGATGGCTGTGGGGGGGATGTCGTCAACAAAGACATAATTTCCAGAACTTTCAACTACGTAGAAAAATGGCTATCTCAAAATTTTGGTTGTATGTTTTTGGGGAAATGGTGGGCGTGATAGAAGGATTAGTTGCCCTCCAATTAATTTCAACTATCAAAAAGGGCACTAGCCATTTCAACTTCCAAAGAAATAAGATCTTTTTGAAGTTTCTACGACAACGCTTTCTATAGAAACCTTATAGGCCCCCAGGGCATAACTTACAACCCTTGCCCTGAGGGCTATGAGGCGGGGGGGGGGTCTTCATCCTTAAATACCTAATTTTCAAATCTCTTAACTACGTTGAACAAAATGGCTATCTAAAAATTTTGATTGGACTTGTTTGGGGAAAAGGTGGGCGTGAGAGGTTAGTTGTCCTCCAATCACTTTCGACTATTAAAAAGGGCACTAGCCCTTTGAATTTCCAATCAAATGCACCCTTTTCAAGTTTCTACGACAAAGCTTTCAATAAAAACCTTATATGCCACAGGGCATAATTTGTAACCTTTGCCCTGAGAGCTCTGAGGGGGAGGGGTTGTCATCCTCAGAGATATAATTTCCAGAAATTGGCAGAAATTGACAAACTCAAAATTTTGATTGGATGGGTTTCGAGAAATGGTGGGCGTGGAAGGGGTGTTAGTTGCTTTCCGATCACTTTCGACTATTAAAAAGGGCACAAGCCACTCCAATTTCCAATTGAATGAGCCCTTTTCGAAGTCTTTACAACAACTTTTTCGATTTAAAGTGCCCTGGTCTAAAGGAAAAAATAACAAATAACACATTGTGCCAACATCGTTCTTATATGCTCCCAGGGCATAACTTAAAACCCTTGCCCTGAGGGCTTCGGGGGAGTGTCCTCCTCAAAAACATAATTTCTATCTGGAAATCAACTACGCTGAACAATATGGCTCTCTCAAAATTTTGATCGGATATGTTTGGGGAAATGATGGGCGCGGAAGTGGTGTTACTTGCCTTCCAATCACTTTCGACTATTAAAAAAGGCACTCGCCGTTCCAATTTCCAATCGAATGAGCCCTTTTCCAAGTTTCTACGACAACTCCTTCAATACGAAGTGCCCTGGTATGGAAGAAAAAATAGTAATAATACATTGTGCCAACATCGTTCTTTACTTAGGCAGCTCGATTGCGCTGCTTATGATGCTTGTCTCTGTTGCTTTGTTCCTGGCTTGTAAAATGCAGGCATTCACGGATATTTTTGAAGTACCCGCTAGATATTTAGTCGGGTACAAGCGGTAGTTGCAAAGACCTGGACCATCAGTTCTCAAGCCTTGGATAACAAACTTAGCTCATCGCCAATAAACAGCCAAGATAAATGCAGAGTCTAGCAACGGTAAGACCAAACTCATAGCCATTTTTTTCTGATAACATAGCAATTAGACTCACAGACTACCATATCTAGGACTTCAGAATTCATAAATGCTTCGAAATAGTCAACAGCGTCTGCCTCTTCATTTAGATTTATGAGGACACTGTACTCACCAGTAAAAGGGGGTACAGTTTCTCCAATAGGGTTGTCCCTGTTTACTCTCCATAGCCTCTCCCTCTTTACTTTAGTTTTCTTGGCAAAACTGCTTGCTGATGACGTAGAATTGTTGTTCCTAACCGTGTCACAGCCACCTGTTGTCTTGGTTAATATATTAGCAGCGGGTTACTTACTAGAATATGTTTTTTATCATTTTTGAGGAAGGTGGTGGCTCTTCGACATTTGAATGGCGTTCAGATAAAACCTCGGCATTCGGTTGAGTAATTACATTGTGGCCGAGAAATGCGTGACCGCAACTTCAGATGAGACCGAGGCTGGGTCTCATTACTTGTAAGATCTACATCTGACTCTTTGTATTTGATGTCACTTCAGGCTCATGATCATGATAATATCTACCAAGATCATGATCATGATACGATATGATCATGATATGAAGATCATGAAAACATGATCATCATCTACCTAAATCAGAGTGATAATGTCAACTTTTACGGTTAGGTACATTTCCAGAATTATTACTTGTAGTAGGGCACCGTCTTCAGACGTAGACAGTGGCGATTCAGCATCAGGGACGAATTCGGCCAGAGTCCTCATGGGTGGACATAAATAAGATGGACACAAATCCTAACTAAAATGCTTGTAAAACACAAAAGAGCAGCCAGCGTATAAGCAATAGGCTAGTTCATTCTGGAGAAAAATTCATGCAACTCAAAAACTTCTAGGTTAGATAAAAAAAAAAAAAATCAGAATTTGGACTCATCTTTTGTGTGTAAGTAAAGTAAATATTCCTGATATTGACCGCCACCTTTCGCAGGTTTTGAAACAATTCGCTAGATGCTTAGTACAGTACGATAGAAGAGAAGAAATAGCACTGAAGTTCAAGAAAAAAAAGTGAGTTTTAAGCTGGAGCTGGGTTAAGGCGAAGTGTCCTCAAAAAGCACCAGTGCCCGCGAGAGGGTTAAACGCAGGGTGGCTTTATTTCTCTGTCAAGAGTACTTATAACTGGGCGAAAAAATATTATTTCGTTTACTCTAATTAAAAAAATTCTCTTCCAAATTGTAAGATGTACCTTTTTTGTTTGTTAATTAAAACATTTGAAAACCCCTTCCTCCTTTCTCAATTATAATGAATTGGAACCATTTTTTTGTTTTTTGTTTTTGCAGCATAAACAGCCATTCATTAAAAAATTCAGTTGATTCGGGTATAATTTGGCTTTTTTCTTGAGTAATTTTGATTGCCACTTTGCTCTCGCGTAAGAAAAATTAACCATTAAAATAATCTTCATTCACCTTTTTAAAATAAAAATCCCCGAGAATTGGGAGGAATGAAACATATCAAGTTCATGTTATGCAGAGGGTACACTTGCTCAAGTTCCGCCAAAATGTGCCTTAGTTTGTTTTCAATTTGTCATTGATTTGGATGTAATTTAGGATACTTTGAAAAAAAAAACAAGTGAAGATTCTGTTTTTGTTTAGCAAAATCTAGATATACAACTCAAAGAGATTTAAGTTTTGAATTTAATTTAAAATTTACTTTTTATTCAGATATACGACACAACATATTAAATAAGATACTTTTACAGCGAAGCAAACATAATCAATTTGAGAACATGGTTAACTTTGGAGTTTTCTCTTTCCACTTTCAGGCTATACTTACAACTGCCTCCGGAATTTCCAAGAACACGCGTCAGGTATCGCTCTTTTGACATGCATAAAATCTAAAGCTGTGTTTTAATTGAGTCTATTGCGTAGTGGGGTCTTTATAATGTCTTACACTCTCCTCCAGCATTGGAATGTGGACACATAAATGTCAGCTTAAAACTCCGCAAAAATTGTAAGGAAGGATTGTCAGCCCAGTCTTTAAAATTGGCAGCACACTTCTAAAAATTGACTAAATTGACTTTGTTTGGCCGGTGAAAACACAATTGTTAACTATAATAAATTAATTCTCCAACAGGTATTTGATTTGTTAAAGATGTTAGCTAACAGTTTTCAGTTGGACGACAGAAAAACTATTGTTGGGAAAATTATTACCTAACAGGTTTTTGTTTAGACGGAGGAAAAGCTCCTCTAATGACTAGTGACTGAACAAGATTCAACTGATACAATATGTTGACTATTGACAAGATAGTGCAAAATCTTTTTTTTTCACGTCGTTGCAAATGTTAATTTCGCGAAAGGGAATGATACCTTAACTTATGACGCGAGTATGCGAAATGGGTATGTTCTCATCCTAATAACTGAATGATTGTGTAATTATAATAACTGATCTTAGCACTCTTCTCCAGCATTGGAATGTGGACACGTAAGTGTCAGCTTAAAATTCGGCAAAAATTGTATGGAAGGAATGTCAGCCCGATTTTTAAAATTGGCAGCAATCTTCCGAAAATTGACAAGACGTTGCAAAATCGGCTTGTTTTCTCATATCATTGCAAATGATAATCTCGCGAAACAGAATTTTATCCTAACTTACCATGCGAGTAAGCGACATTGTATTTTCCAAACCTAATAACTAGGTGATTGCGTGATAATATTAGATAACCGCGATATGGAAGAATATTGATACTTATGTCAGTGTAATTATATTAGAAACCGTGGAATTTTTCCACATGGAAAAATTGATTAGCCTACTCAGAAAATCTGCAACTTATCGTAGGCAGCGCAATCGCATTGCCTAAGTAAAGAGCGATGTTGGTACAATGTTTTATTTATTATTATTTCTTTTTTCCTTTACACCCAGGCACTTCGTATTAAAGACGTTGCAAAATCGGTTTGTTTTCTCATATCATTGCACACATATCATTGCAAATGATAATCTCGCGAAAAAGAATTTTATCCTAACTTACCATGCGAGTAAGCTACATTGTATTTTCCAAACCTAATAACTAAGTGATTGCGTGATAATGTTAGATAACCGCGATATGGAAGAATATCGATACTTATGTCAGTGTAATTATAATAGAAACCGTGGAATTTTTCCACAGGGAAAAATTGATTAGCCTACTCAGAAAATCTGCAACTTATCGTAGGCAGCGCAATCGCGTTGCCTAAGTAAAGAGCGATGTTGGCACAATGTTTTATTTATTATTATTTCTTTTTTCCTTTACACCCAGGCACTTCGTATCAAAGGGGTTGTCGTAGAAACTTGGAAAGGGGCTCATTTCATTGGAAATTGGAATGGCTAGTGCCCTTTTAACAGTCGAGAATGATTGGAAGGCAACTAACACCCCTTCCCCACCCAACATTTCCCCAAACACATCCAATCAATATTTTGACAAATCCATTTGTTCAGTGTAGTTGATTTCCAGACATTATGTTTTTGAGGAGGAAACTCCCCCTCAGCCCTTAGGGCAAGGGTTTCAGGTTATGCCCTGTGGGCATATAAGGTTTTATAGAAAGATTTGTCGTAGAAACTTCAAAAAGGGCTCATTCGATTGGAAATTCAAAGGCCTAGTGCCCCTTTTAATATTTGAAGGTCATTGGAGGGCAATTAATCCCCCTCTCACTCCCCTCTTTTCCCCAAACACATCCAATAAAAATTTTGAGATAGCCATTTTGTTCAACGTAGTTTAAAGTTCTGGATATCAGGTCTTTGAGGATGACACCCCCCCCCTCAGCCCTCAGGGCAATGATTGTAAGTTATGCCCTGGGGGTATATAAGGTTTTTATAGAAAGTTTTGTCTTAGAAACTTCAAAAAGGGCTTATTCGATTGGAAATTGAAATAGCTAGTGCCCTTTTTAATAGTCGAAAGTATTTGGAAGGCAACTAACAGCTCTCCCACGCCCACCATTTTCCCAAACACATCCAATAAAAATTTTGAGAAAGCCATTTTGTTCAGCGTAGTTGATTTCAAGATAGAAATTATGTTTTTGAGGAGGACACTCCCCCACTACCCTGAGGGCAAGGGTTGTCAGCTATGCCCTGAGGGAATATAAGGTTTTTATAGAAAGCTTTGTCGTAGAAGCTTCAAAAAGGGCTTATTCAATTGGAAATTCAAAGGGCTAGTGCCCTTTTTAATAGTCGAAAGTAATTGGAGGGCAACTAACCCCCCTCTCACGCACACCTTTTCCCCAAACACATCCAATCAAGATTTTGAGATATTCATTTTGAAAATTCCGGAAATTAAGTCTTTGAGGATGGACCCCCCCCCACAGTCCTCAGGGAAAGAGTTCTAAGTTATGTCCTGGGGGCATACAAGGTTTTTTGTTGAAAGCGTTGTCGTAGAAACCTAAAAAGGTGTACTTCCTGGCTGAATGGCCACGAAACGGAGATCAGCACCGCCGGTTTCGGCCTTGAGGATCTAATGCCGTCTAACATACTTACTTACTTTTCACTGGACTGCCAACCAGACAATCTGTTGGTACTATTTTAGTAGACAAGTTTTGCATAATCTACAAAAAAGATCTCATGTGCGAAAACTGGCGTTAAATCCAAGATCTCATCTTTTACACATACCCTAAGTCGTAGAAAACTGCGTTTTTCAGGAATGCTGCCTTATCAGATGTCCGTGCCACGTAGTTTCAGGTTGTTTAAAAAAATAAGATAAAGAAAATAACTAGTCAACATATCTATAACTTATACCCCTTTTATTTATTTATTTCTTTACTTGAAAAATATCATCAGGCTCCACTGCTCCTCAGTAGGAATGCCATATGCAATTTTGAATTTCAATAATTCAGTTTTCATTCTTTTATTCCTAAGCAACACGGGGCTATTTAATTCAGAAATAGGGGTCAATTTACTAATCGAATTCCCTTATAATCGTCACAAGCGTATTCCGAACAATAGCATCCATCACTAATGAACATGTCAATAAAGCAGTCTACATAAGACAGCAATTATTATTAGTGAAATAGTACTTTGGGATTGTGTTCAAGTGACGCATGCCCTGCTTTAATCAGATATTGTCAATTTGCTCCTTATGAATGATCTTATAACAAAACTAGAAAATGACAAACAATTCTTAAGTAGTGTTTACACTGGGCACATAATGAGGTTGTTTGTCAGTTTCCAGTGCCACACAGTTAGCCTTTTACTAACTCAGAGCCACGTTGATTATTATTAAATTTATACAAATTCGTTAATTACAGAATCCTTACAGCATCTAAAATTATTCCATTCTTACCATCGATTGAACCTCACTTTTAGTATCTACTAGTTTGTGTATACTATGTTATTAAAAAAATTATAAACTATATTATTAAACATCTATATTCTTAGTTATTTCTAAAACAAAGTTACACATAAATCATAGGCAGTGCAATAGTGCTGTCTAAGTAAAGAGCGATGAGGGATCAGTGTAATATTTGTGCATTATATGTCACCCACTGCTATATACTGTACAAGGAACTACTACAGGAAACCTGACAAACGGGTCTTTGCTAGATAAATGGATGGCAATGCGTGATTTCAAATTGCGTTTAAAATATTTAATTTTTTTGGAGTTTAGGGGGGGGGGGGTACCTAGGTTCGGTTACGCATTTAATATATGCTGTGTTTTACCCCCCCCCCCCCAACCTCCCCTAACGTGCAAATATATAGACCAAATTTGTTTCTAAACTATTATATATTCATCTTATTTTATTTTATTTCATTAGCATTTATCAAACTTGACTTCTTCCGTGTGTACCGTATAATACACAAGTACCCAATATTTAGTAATTAATTAATTTATTTTTGTTTTCTTTCTGACCATGGCACTTCGTATAGAAGGAGTTGTGATATAAACTTCAAAAGAGACTCATTCAATTGCAAATTAAAAGTTCTAGTGCCCTTTTTAAGAGTCAAAAGTGACTGGAGGACACCAAGCCCCCCCCCTACGATTACCCAAAACCCATACAATCAAATTTTTGAGATAGTATTTTTGTTCAACATACTTGGAAGGCTCAGTAATTAAGTATTTTGGGGTCACAAACCCCTCCCCACAGCCCTCAGGGCAAGGACTATAAGTTCTACTGGCTACTATAAGGACTATAAGTTCCTCAGAGATAAAAAACAAAAGAAAATTTAAAATGATCACTTACTCCCATATGAAGGAGAAGAAAAGAAAATATAGATAAACTGGAAACTATAGAAAAAATTAGAATAAATAAACTAAATTTATTAATTATATTAAATAGACTCAAAAAGAAAAATAATAATAATAATAATAAAAAAAAAAAAAAAAAAAAAAAAAAATTATATTATTAATAATATAAGCGAATTCCTATCGTCGAAACAGAATTATGTGTTTTGTCAGGTAGAACCAACATCATAATAGCTGTTACGATATTATTCATAACTCTTATCCAAGATATTTAAATATCATAAATTAAGCCATGTACAGCCCTTTTAAGCTTGTATTTAAAACTATATAAATTCCAGTTCAATCAGCTCTGCTTATTTCTGAGGCTAGGTAGCAAAATTGAGGTTTATGGGTTATTTCAGTCATTAGGCTTATAATTATTGGACTGTAATAAAATGGTGTAAAAGCAATAAAATTTAACCCGTCTTCATGAATGCAAATCCTTAGTAAACTATACAAGTTTTAGCAATAAATATTGATAGTAATACCAGATGTTTGGGACTCAAAGCGCAGAGAAGACTACCATAAAACAGGACTAAAAATTCAGGGGACATTAACTCAACAAACAAAATATAAAAAAAAAAAAAAAAAAAAAAAAAAAAGCACTATCCTTTTCAATTTCCAATCAAATGAGCCCTTTTTGAAGCCTCTACCCTTTTTGAGGATAACAATCCTCCCCCCATAGCCCTCAAGACAAGAGCCGTAAGTTTTGCCCTTGGCGCATATAAGGTTCTTATAGAAAGTTTTGCCGTAGAGGCTTCAAAAAGGGCTCATTTGATTGGAAATTGAAAAGGATAGTGCTTTTTTATTTCATAACTTATATTCTTTGCCCTTAGGGTTACGGGACGGGGGCGGGGGGAGCGAGGTTTTTAATCCTCAAAGACCTAATATGCAGAATTTTAAACTACGTTATCTAAGATATTTTGATTGGATTTGTTTGGGGAAATGGTTGACGTGATAGGGGGGTTTGTTGCCTTTCAATTACTTTTGACTATTAAAAAGAGCACTAGCTCCTTGTCATCCTTAAAGACCGAATTGGAAACTGAGATGGCTAGTTCCCTTTTTAATTGTCGAAAGTTATTAATTATTAGTTGAAAATAAAAGTCATCTCATCTCATCTCATCTCATCTCATCTCATCTCATCTCCCTCTCACGCCCACCATTTCCCCAAACACATCCAATCAAAATTTGAGATAGCCATTTTGTTCAGCATAGTTAAAAGTTCTGGAAATTAGGTCGTTGAGGATGACACCCCTCCCCACAGCCCTCAGGACTAATGTTGTAAGTTATGCCCTGGGGGTATATAATGTTTTTATATAAAGCGTTGTCGGAAAAATTTCGAAAAGGACTCACTTGATTGAAAATTAAAAGGGCTATTGCCCTTTTTAATAGTCGAAAGTATTTACAGGAAGAATCCCCCCTCCATTTCCATCATTTCCCTAAATGTATCCGATCAACATTTTGATATGGCCATTTTGTTCAACACAGTTGAAAGATCTGGAAATTATGTCTTTGAGGATGACAATCCTCCCCAATAGTCCTCAGGACAAGAGTCGTAAATTTTGCCCTTGGGGTATATAAGGTTTTTATAGAAAGTTTTATCATAGAGGCTTCAAAAAGGGCTCTTTTGATTGGAAATCTAGAAGACTAGTGCCTTTTTTATTAGTAGAATGTGATCAAAGGGCAAATGCCCACCCCCACTCCCATAGTTTCCACAAACACTTCGAATCAAAATTTTGAGATAGCCATTTTGTTCAGCGTATCAGAACGGTCTGGAAATTTCGTCTTTGAAGATAACAAAACCCCCAGCCCTCAGGAAAAGAGTTTAAAGTATGCTCTGGGGACATATAAGAATTTTATAGAAAGCGTGGTAATATAAACTTCGGAGGGGACTCATTGGATTTGTAATCAGATGCTCTAGTGCTCTTTTTAAGAGCCAAAGTGATCGGGGCAGCTTTTATATTTCTTAGTATTGGAAGTGATTTTATCTTACTAGGTTGCTACCTACCGCTGTAACCTGAATCTCTTACTAGATTGCTAGCTAAATTCAAATGAATTCAAATGAATTTAAAAAATTCAGATGAATGTACTAAAAAAAAATCTGCATTGTCAGTTTAATATTTCTACGACAACACTTTCTATAAAAACTATATATGCCCCCAGGGCAGAACTTACAATCATTTCCCTGAGGGTTGCGGGGGGTGGGGGGTGGGAGGGGGGTTGTAATCCTCAAAAACCTAAATTCCGGAACTTGAAACGACGTTGAACAAAATGGTCATCTAAAATATTTTGATTGGATTTGTTTGGGGAAATTATTGGCGTGAGATGGGGTTTGTTGCCCTTCAATCACTTTCGACTATTAAAAAGATCACTAGCTCCTTCAATTTCCAATCAAAATTATCCCTTTTTTAAGTTTCTACCACATCGCTTTCTGTCAAAAACTTTATATGCCCCCGGGGCATAATTTACAGCCCTTATCCTGAGGGCTGTGGGGGGGGGGGGTGTCATCCTTAACGACCTAATTTCTTCAAGTCTCAACTATGTTGAAAAAAATATATACCTAAAAATTTTGATTGGATGTGTTTGGGGAAATGGTTGACGTGAGGGAGTAGGGGGGGGGGTCAGTTGCCCTCCAATCACTGTCAAATATTAAAACGGTTCAATTTTCGATGGAATAAACCGTTTTTGAAGTTTCTACGACAAAGCTTTCTATAAAAACCTTATAGGGCCCAAGGGCATAACTCACGTCCCTTGCTCTGAGGGGTGTGCGTGGGGGGTTATCATCCTCAATGAACTAATTTCCAAAACTTTCAACTGCGTTGATTAAAATGGATATATAAAAATTTTGATTGCCTATGTCTTGGGAAATAGTCGGCAGTAGGGTAAGAGTTACCATTTTTCTTGCCCCAATAGCGATTTCCGTGTTATTTGCTTGCCCCTATAGGAATTCCACATTCCATGGCACTTTTCCATGCTATGATTACCAGTCCGGTTATTAGGCAGTGTATAATGTGGTCAAGCCTGTTTTGAGAGTTTGGTCGTAATAATATAATGTGGTCAAACAGGTTTTTTTCTGTTTTTGTTGTCAATTGCACAATGAAAAGCCATGCCTGAGACACTACACTCACGCGTGAATATTTTAAGAAGCTTGGTAAGGTTTTTGTTTTTGATAAGAATTGCACATGATTGTATCGTTTGACGTAGACATTTTTTAGGAGCCAATCATGTACTTATGGAAGGTTGTTCAATATACGATAACTTGATTTGTGGTTGGGATTTGAATAAAAGGAATTTGTGTATTAAGTTGGAACTTTCAGAGAGTGCTTACAGGGAAAGTCAATTCACCAAAAGGAAATATTTGCATGCTCAAGCCGGGGTTGAGTTGCACGGGGGATGAGTTGCATGGAGGGTTGAGTTGCATGTGGGTTCAGTTAAAGGGGGTACAGTTACACGGGGGTTTAGTTAAATGGAGTCGAGTTGCACGAGGGTTCAGTAGCACGAGGGTTCAGTAGCATGGGGGTTCATTTGTACGGGGTTTCGGTTATACACGGGTTCAGTTACATGGGGGGTTCAGTTAAAGGGGGTATAGTTAAATGGGGGTGAGGTGCACGGGAGTTGAGTTGCACGCGGCTTCAGTGGCACGGGGGTTCAGTTACACGCGGGTTCAGTTACACGGGGTTTAGTTAAATGTGATTGGGTTGCATGGGGGGTTGAGTTGCACGAGGGTTCAGTTAAAGGGGGTTCAGTTGCACGGGGGTGTGAGTCATTTTTACGGGGTTCGAGAGACTCTGTTGCCTGATTCCGTGTGGTTTTAGTTTACTTGGTGCCCATTAAAAAAACGATAGAAATAGTTATTTCTTTCAAAAATCTTTTCCGATGTAACTAAAAGGCATCTGTCTTTGTAATTAGAGAAATGCTCCCTTTTGGAAAAACGGGCATCGCGGTTGAGTTGCACGAGGGTTCAGTTAAGGGGGTACAGTTACACGGGGGTTTAGTTAAATGGGGTCGAGTTGTACGATGGTTCAGTAGCACGAAGGTTCAGTAGCACGGGGGTTCAGTTGTACGGGGTTTCGGTTCTACAGGGGTTCAGTTACATGGGGGGTTCAGTTGCACGGGGGTTTAGTTAAATGGGGCTTGAGTTGCACGAGGGTTCAGCTGCACGAGGGTTCAGTTGCACGGGGGTTCAGTAACATGCAGATTCATTTACACGGGGTTTAGTTAAATGTGGTTGAGTTGCATTGTCTCGCTGGAAAAAATTGGAGTTCATACTTAAACAGTTTTATTAAGAGCTATTGCTATGGAAATGGCTCATTTTTGAATTGAAACTATGCTTTTCTGACTGAAGATACACATTTAAATCAGAAAATGTGAAAACATACACAATTGAAATAGAGAAGTGTGTTTTGACGATATTTTCTATAATTTCGTCTGAAAAATAGGAGTTCACGCTTAAAAAGTTCTATTAAGAGCTATTTTTATGGAAATAGTTCATTTTTGAACAAAAACTACGCTTTTCTGACTGAAGATATACATTATAATCAGAGAATTGTGTTTTGATAGTATTTTCTATAGTCTCGTTGGAAAAAATTGGAGTTCATACTTAAACAGTTCTATTAAGAGCTATTGCTATGGAAATGGCTCATTTTTGAACCAAAACTACGCTTTTCTGACTGAAGATATACATTATAATCAGAGAAGTGTGTTTTGACTGTATTCTATATAATTTTATCTGAAAAATAGAAGTTCAAACTTAAAAAGTTGTATTAAGAGCTATTTTTAGGGAAAGGGTTCATTTTTGAACAAAAACTACGCTTTTTTGACTGAATATCTACATTATAATCAGAGAAATATGTTTTGATCATATTTTCTTATATTTTTTTTGGAAAGAATTGGAGTTCACACGTAAGAAGATCCATTAAGAGTTATTTTTTTGTGGAAAATGACTCATTTTGGAACCAAAACTATGCATTTCTGACTGAAAATACACAATTGAATCAGGCAAATGTATCTTGATCGTATTTTCTGTAATTTTGCTGCATAAAATGGATTTCACACTTAAAAAGTTTCATTAAGAGCTATTTTTATGAAAATGACTCATTTCGATCCAAAACCACGCTTTTCTGACTGAAGATCCAAGAAATGGGTTTTTGATCAAATTTTCCATAATTTCGACTGAAAAAATAGGAGTTCACACTTAAAAAGTTCTATTAAGAGCTATGAATTGCTTTCGAAAACCCAAATGAATTACTTGAAAATAAAGTTTTAACAAGAAATGATTTCTGTCGTGAAATGCAAGAGTTGGAATATTTCAGTAGTGACTTGTTGTGCTTTACCTTGTCAGAGTTACATTCTCTTGATTTTTCGAAGCTTATTTTGAATTTCTGTCGAGAAATGCTAGAGTTGGAATATTTCAGTAGTGTTTTGTTGTGCTTTACCTTGTCACAGTTACATTCTGTTGATTTTCATATTTCATTTTTTATTTGTTTAATTGAAATGCAAGTGTTGGAATATTTCAGTAGTGTTTTGTTGTGCTTTACCTTGTCACAGTTACATTCTATTGATTTTCATAGTTCATTTTAAATTTCTTTCATTTAAATGCAAGAGTTGGAATATTTCAGTAGTGTTTTGTTGTGCTTTACCTTGTCACAGTTACATTCTCTTAATTTTTCAAAGTTCATTTTGAATTTTCACTGAAAAATGGATTTCACACTTAAAAAGTTTTATTAAGAGCTATTTTTATGAAAATGACTCATTTCGATCCAAAACCACGCTTTTCTGACTGAAGATCCAAGAAATGGGTTTTTGATCAAATTTTCTATAATTTCGACTGAAAAAATAGGAGTTCACACTTAAAAAGTTCTATTAAGAGCTATGAATTGCTTTCAAAAACCCAAATGAATTAGTTGAAAATAAAGTTTTAACAAGAAATGATTTCTGTCGTGAAATGCAAGAGTTGGAATATTTCAGTAGTTACTTGTTGTGCTTTACCTTGTCACAGTTACATTCTCTTGATTTTTAGAAGTTCATTTTGAATTTATGTCGTGAAATTCAAGAGTTGGAATATTTCAGTAGTGTTTTGTTGTGCTTTACCTTGTAACAGTTACATTCTGTTGATTTTCATAGTTCATTTTGAATTTCTTTCATTGAAAGGCAAGAGTTGGAATATTTCAGTAGTGTTTTATTGTGCTTTACCTTGTCACAGTTACATTCTGTTGATTTTCATAGTTCATTTTGAATTTCTTTCATTGAAATGCAATAGTTGGAATATTTCAGTAGTGTTTTGTTGTGCTTTACCTTGTCACAGTTACATTCTCTTGATTTTTTGAAGTTCTTTTGAATTTCTGTCGTGAAATGCAAGAGTTGGAATATTTCAGTAGTGTTTTGTTGTGCTTTACCTTGTCACAGTTACATTCTGTTGATTTTCATAGTTCATTTTGAATTTCTTTCATTGAAATGCAAGAGTTGGAATATTTCAGTAGTGTTTTGTTATGCTTTACCTTGTCACAGTTACATTCTCTTAATTTTTCAAAGTTCATTTTCAATTTCTTTCGTGAAATGCAAGAATTGGAATATTTCAGTAGTGTCTTGTCGTGGTTTACCTTATCACAGCTACATTCTCATGATTTTTCAAAGTTCATTTTGAATTTCTCTCTTGAAATGCAAGAGTTGGAATATTTCAGTAGTGACTTGTTGTGCTTTACCTTGTCACAGTTACATTCTCTTGATTTTTCGAAGGTCATTTTGAATTTCTGTCGTGAAATGCAAGAATTGGAATATTTCAGTAGTGTTTTGTTGTGCTTTACCTTGTCACAGTTACATTCTGTTGATTTTCATAGTTCATTTTGAATTTCTTTCATTGAAATGCATGAATATTTCAGTAGTGTTTTGTTGTGCATTAACTTGTCACAGTTACATTCTGTTGATTTTCATAGTTCATTTTGAATTTCTTTCATTGAAATGCAAGAGTTGGAATATTTCAGTAGTGTTTTGTTGTGTTTCACCTTGTCACAGTTACATTCTCTTAATTTTTCAAAGTTCATTTTGAATTTCTTTCGTGAAATGCAAGAATTGGAATATTTCAGTAGTGTCTTGTCGTGGTTTACCTTGTCAAAGCTACATTCTCATTATTTTTCAAAGTTCATTTTGAATTACTGTCGTGAAATGCAAGAGTTGGAATATTTCAGTAGTGACTTGTTGTGCTTTACCTTGTCACAGTTACATTCTGATTATTTTTCGAAGTTAATATTGAATTTCTGTCGTGAAATGCAAGACTTGGAATATTTCAGTAGTGTTTTATTGTGCTTTACCTTGTCACAGTTACATTCTGTTGATTTTCATAGTTCATTTTGAATTTCTTTCATTGAAATGCAAGAGTTGTAATATTTCAGTAGTGTTTTCTTATGCTTTACCTTTTCACAGTTACATTCTCTTATTTTTTCAAAGTTCATATTGAATTTCTTTCACGAAATGCAAGAATAGAAATATTTCAGTAGTGTCTTGTCGTGGTTTACCTTGTCACAGCTACATTCTCATGATTTTTCAAAGTTTATTTTGGATTTCTTTCGTTGAAATGCAAGAGTTGGAATATTTCAGTAGTGACTTGTTGTGCTTTACCTTGTCACAGTTACATTCTGTTGATTTTTCGAAGTTAATTTTGAATTTATCTCGTGAAATTCAAGATTTGGAATATTTCAGTAGTGTTTTGTTGTGCTTTACCTTTTCACAGTTACATTCTATTGATTTTCATAGTTCATTTTGAATTTCTTTCATTGAAATGCAAGAGTTGGAATATTTCAGTAGTGTTTTGTTGTGCTTTACCTTGTCACAGTTACATTCTCTTAATTTTTCAAAGTTCATTTTGAATTTCTTTCGTGAAATGCAAGAATTGGAATATTTCAGTAGTGTCTTGTCGTGGTTTACCTTGTCACAGCTACATTCTCATGATTTTTCAAAGTTCATTTTGAATTTCTGTCGTGAAATGCAAGAGTTGGAATATCGTTTCTTCAACTGAAAGTAAGGAGCAACATCAAAACTTAAAAACGGACAGAAAATAGAGACTTTTAAAAGCATATTGAGCCTGTTCTTGAGACACCAGTAAAAATTGTGTATGATTCAAAATGGAATAATGATTATTCTACTGATTACGAACTAAGAGCATTTGCATTTCACGACAGAAATTCAAAATGACCTTCGAAAAATCAAGAGAATGTAACTGTGACAAGGTAAAGCACAACAAGTCACTACTGAAATATTCCAACTCTTGCATTTCACGAGAGAAATTCAAAATGAACTTTGAAAAATCATGAGAATGTAGCTGTGATAAGGTAAACCACGACATGACACTACTGAAATATTCCAATTCTTGCATTTCACGAAAGAAATTCAAAATGAACTTTGAAAAATTAAGAGATTGTAACTGTGACAAGGTAAAACATAACAAACCACTACTGAAATATTCCAACTCTTGCATTTCAATGAAAGAAATTCAAAATGAACTATGAAAATCAACAGAATGTAACCTAGACAAGGTAAAGCACAACAAAACACTACTGAAATATTCCAACTCTTGCATTTCACGACAGAAATTCAAAATGAACTTAGAAAAATAAAGAAACTATAACTATGTCAAGGTAAAGCACAACAAAACACTACTGAAATATTCCAACTCTTGCATTTCAATGAAATAAATCAAAATTGAGCTATTAAAATCAACAGAATGTAACTGTGACAAGGTAAAGCACAACAAAACACTACTGAAATATTCCAACTCTTGCCTTTCAATGAAAGAAATTCAAAATGAACTATGAAAATCTACAGAATGTAACTGTGACAAGGTAAAGCACAACAAAATACTACTGAAATATTCCAACTCTTGCATTTCACGACAGAAATTCAAAATGAACTTCAAAAAATCAAGAGAATGTAACTGTGACAAGGTAAAGCACAACAAGTCACTACTGAAATATTCCAACTCTTGCATTTCACGACAGAAATCATTTCTTGTTAAAACTTTATTTTCAACTAATTCATTTGGGTTTTCGAAAGCAATTCATAGCTCTTAATAGAACTTTTTAAGTGTGAACTCCTATTTTTGTAACGAAATTATAGAAAATTTGATCAAAAACGCATTTCTTGGATCTTCAGTCAGAAAAGCGTGGTTTTAGATCGAAATGAGTCATTTTCATAAAAATAGCTCTTATTAAAACTTTTTAAGTGTGAAATCCATTTTATGCAGCAAAATTACAGAAAATACGATCAAGATACATTTGCCTGATTCAATTGTGTATTTTCAGTCAGAAATGCATAGTTTTGGTTCCAAAATGAGTCATTTTCCACAAAAAATAACTCTTAATGGATCTTCTTACGTTTGAACTCCAATTCTTTCCAAAAAATTATAAGAAAATATGATCAAAACACATTTCTCTGATTATAATGTATATCTTCAGTCAGAAAAGCGTAGTTTTGGCTAAAAAATGAACCATTTCCATAAAAATAGCTCTTAATAGAACTTTTTAAGTGTGAACTCCTATTTTTCAGACGAAATTATAAGAAATACAGTCAAAACACACTTCTCTGTTTCAGTTGTGTACATTTTCACATTTTCTGATTCAAATGTGTATCTTGAGTCAGAAAAGCATAGTTTCGATTCAAAAATGAGCAATTTCCATAGCAATAGCTCTTAATAGAATTGTTTAAGTATGAACTCCGATTTTTCCCAACGAGACTATAGAAAATACTATCAAAACACATATCTCTGATTATAATGTATATCTTCAGTCAGAAAAGCGTAGTTTTGGTTCATAAATGAACCATTTCCATAAAAATAGCTCTTAATAGAACTTTTTAAGTGTGAACTCCTATTTTTCAAACGAAAATATAGAAAATACTATCAAAACACATTTCTCTGATTGTAATGTATATATTCAGTCAGAAAAGCGTAGTTTCGATTCAAAAATGAGCCATTTCCATAGCAATAGATCTTAATAGAACTGTTTAAGTATGAACTCCAATTTTTTCTAACGAGACTATAGAAAATACTATCAAAACACATTTCTCTGATTATAATGTATATCTTCAGTCAGAAAAGCGTATTTTGGTTCAAAAATGAACCATTTCCATAAAAATAGCTCTTAATAGAACTTTTTAAGTGTGAACTCCTATTTTTCAGACGAAATTATAGAAAATATCGTCAAAACACACTTCTCTGTTTCAGTTGTGTACATTTTCACATTTTCTGATTCAAATGTGTATCTTCAGTCAGAAAAGCGTAGTTTCGATTCAAAAATGAGCAATTTTCATAATAATAGCTCTTAATAGAACTGTTTAAGTATGAACTCCAATTTTTTCCAGCGAGACTATAGAAAATACTATCAACATACATTTCTCTGATTATAATGTAAATCTTCAGTCAGAAAAGCGTAGCTTTTGTTCAAAAATTAACCATTTCCTTAAAAATAGCTCTTAATAGAACTTTTTATGCGTGAACTCCTATTTTTCAGACGAAATTATAGAAAATATCGTCAATACACACTACTGTGTTTCATTTGTGTACGTTTTCACATTTTCTGATTCAAATGTGTATCTTCAGTCAGAAAAGCATAGTTTTGGTTCAAAAATAAGCCATTTCCATAGCAATAGCTCTTAATAGAACTGTTTAATTATGAACTCCAATTTTTTCCAACGAGACTATGCAACTCAACCACATTTAACTAAACCCCCTGTAACTGAATCCGCCTGTAACTGAACCCCCGTGCACCTGAACCCTCGTGCAACTCAACCTCCGTGCAACTCAAGCCCCATTTAACTAAACCCCCGTGCAACTGAACCCCCCATGTAACTGAACCCCTGTATAACCGAAACCCCGTACAACTGAACCCCCGTGCTACTGAACCCTCGTGATACTAAACCCTCGTGCAACTCGACCCCATTTAACTTAACCCCCGTGTAACTGTACCCCCTTTAACTGAACCTTCGTGCAACTCAACCGCGATGCCCGTTTTTCCAAAAGGGAGCATTTCTCTAATTACAAAGACAGATGCCTTTTAGTTACATCGGAAAAGATTTTTGAAAGAAATAACTATTTCTATCGTTTTTTTAATGGGCACCAAGTAAACTAAAACCACACGGAATCAGGCAACAGAGTCTCTCGAACCCCGTAAAAATGACTCAAACCCCCTTGCAACTGAACCCCCTTGAACTGAACCCTCGTGCAACTCAACCCCCCATGCAAATCAATCACATTTAACTAAACCCATTGTAACTGAACCCGCGTGTAACTGAACGCCCGTGCAACTGAACCCTCGTGCAACTCAATTCCCGTGCAACTCAGCCCCATTTAACTATACCCCCTTTAACTGAACCCCCCATGTAACTGAACCCTTGTATAACCGAAGCCCCGTACAACTGAACCCCCGTGCTACTGAACCCTCGTGTTACTGAACCCTCGTTCAACTCGACTCCATTTAACTAAACCCCCGTGTAACTGTACCCCCTTTAACTGAACCCTCGTGCAACTCAACCCTCCATGCAACTCAACCCCCGTGCAACTCAACCCCAACCTGAGCATGCACATACTTCCTTTTGGGGAATTGACTTTTCCTTTAAGCATTCTCTGAAAGTTCCAACTTAATACACAAATTCCTTTTATTCAAATCCCAACCACAAATCAAGTTATCGTATATTGAACAACCTTCCATAAGTACATGATTGGCTCCTAAAAAATGTCTACGTCAAACGATACAATCATGTGCAATTCTTATCAAAAACAAAAACCTTGCCAAGCTTTTTAAAATATTCACGCGTGAGTGTAGTGTCTCAGGCATGGCTTTTCATTGTGCAATTGACAACAAAAACAGAAAAAAACCTGTTTGACCACATTATATTATTACGACCAAACTCTCAAAACATGCTTGACCACATTATACACTGCCAAATAACCGGACTGGTAATCATAGCATGGAAAGGTGCCATGGAATGTGGAATTCCTATAGGGGCAAGCAAATAACATGGAGATTGCTATTGGGGCAAGAAAAATGGTACCTCTTACCCTACTGTCGGCGTGAGAGGGGGGTTAGTTGTCAGCCAATAACTTTCGATATTAAAAAGGATACTAGCCCTTTCAATTTCCAATGAAATGAGCCCTTTTTGAAGTTTTTACGATGACGCTTTCTATATAAACCTTATATGCCCCAAGGGCTTAACTTACAACCCTTTGCCTGAGGGGTGTGGGGGTTTTTCATCCTCAAAGACATAATTCCCAGAACTTTCAACTACATTGAACAAAATGGCTATCTCAAAATTATGATTGGATGTGTTTGGGAAAAGGGTGGACGTGAGAGGGGTTTAGCTGCCCTCCAATCACATTTGACTATTAAAAAGGGCACTAGCCCTTTCAATTTCCAATCAATTGAGCCGTTTTCGAAGTTTCTACGACAACGCCTTCTATAAAAAGCTTATAGACACCCAGGGCATAACTTACAACCATTGCCCAGAGGGCTCTGAGGGGGTTATCATCCTCAAAGACCAAATTTCAAAAACTTTCAATTGCGTTTAACAAAATTGATATCTCGAAATTTTGATTGCATGTCTTTGGGGAAATGGCGGGCATGGAGGGGGAATAGTTGCCCTCCAATCACTTTCAACTATTGAAAAGGGCACTAGCCATTTCAATTTTCAATTGAATGAGCCTTTTCTGACGTTTTTATGACAACGCTATGCCTCCAGGACACAACTTAAAACGCTTGCCCTGAGGGCTGTGGTGGATTTGTCATCATCAATGACTGAATTTCCAGAACTTTCAACTAACTTGAGGAAAATGGGTATCTTCATATTTTGATTAGATTTGTTTTGGGAAATAGTGGGCGTCAGAGGGGTGTTAGTTGCCCTCCAATCACTTTTGTCTATTAAAAAGGGCACTAGACCTTTGACTTTTCAATTGAATGAACCCTTTTTGAAGTTTCTACGACAACCCTTTCAATAAAAACCTTATATGCTCCCAGCGCATAAATTACAACCCCTACCCTTAGGACTGTGGGGGAGTTTCCTCCTCAAAGACATAATTTCTATATATTTGAATTACGGTAAACAAAATGGCTATCTCAAACTTTCGATTGAATGCGTTTGGTGAAATGGTGGGCGTGGAAGGGGTGTTACTTGCCTTCCAATCACTTTTGATTATCAAAAACAGCACAAGCCCGTCTAATTTCCAATCGAATGAGCCATTTCCCAAGTTTCTACGACAACTCCTTCGATACGAAGTGCCCTGATCTAAGAACAGCAAAAAAAAAAGAATTACATTGTGCCAACGTTATTCTTTACTTAGGCAGCGCTGTTGCGCTGCCTATGATTTATGTTCTTCTTTCGAAAAATAAGAGACGGTACTCAAAGAATCAGGCAGCTAACTAAGTCGCTAATTTGTTCTTTAACATAAACTTCATTAATCAGGTATTTCAATATATCCTACATAGACTAGTGGCTAGAATAGCTATCTCTCAACCAGTTGGTTCGAGTACTTTTCCCGGTATGGGAAATTTTTACTTATGATGATTTCTTAAGGATAGTTAGGGCGCCAAGCCAGGCTATCTCACCTATTTCTAGTAGGGGGTACGACGGAAAAAGGTTTTTATGAAAATTACATCAGGGGTAGACTGAAAAACGCCAAAGCCGAATATGTAAACGGCAGTTTCGTATGAGTCGGCAAACCAGAGATTCCTAAATTTGACCAAAAGGTTTCCGGAAAGTGACATCTATCGATGTGCTATGAGCTAAAACCGCAGTATTCCCATGTGTTGCTACAACTTTTCGTCTTTTTTGTTTCACGTTACAAAGAAGAAACAGTAGAATTAATACAGATTGGTAATGCTATAGCAACACTTTGTGTGGAAACCTGAAATTTTTGGCAGATTGTTCATCCAATGGTTCTGTATGAAGTGAAAGTCATTGTAAGTTACTCCCTTTTACGTGTATTTGCATGTCTGTATAGCCAGTGGTGCAGCCTAGGCTACAGGAAGAGGGCTGTTCTTGTGGTTACTAAGTTCATCCCAGTTCTTTTGCCTACTAAGCCTACCCAGGCTTACTAAGGTACACAATCTTATTTTTTTAATCGTTTCACTGCCAGACTCTGGTTTGCAGCCTACAGGCTTGCTAGACGATGCAATTTTGTGCCCCAAATTAAAGCCCTGATCCTGAAGAAAATGTCTGCAGTAATCCGCCACTCTGGCATACCCTATCTGTTTCGGAATTTGGCTGTAAAACAATCCTAAAAGCAAAGGATTTTCAATGCAATATATTATGTCTGGTAGGACATAAAATATCTAGTAGTCTGTATGTCTTGTAATGTATGATAGTCTGGTCAATCTGGTAGTCTGTAGCCAATAGGTCTCTATCTCAGTCAGTGACAATTCTGTGATAAGACACAGCATTAAAATTGATTGCTTTTTTAACCATTTAACAGCAGAGTTCGGACACCTAATTGGGTTGCAATCAAGGCAAACTTATGCCAAAGTTTGCAGCAGAACTTGGGCTTCAGTTGGGCCCAAACTTGCCTCTCCAGAAGCCTCTACAAACCGGAATTTTGCTGGCAACATTGGTATTACGTATTGTTTCAAACAAAACTCAGTAATGGAATAGAGTATTGATAAGAAAATTGATTCAGTTTTCACAAACTTTAGAATTTTCTGGAAGTGCTTGGTCAATTTGCCTGAAAAGGGCGAGCTTCGGCCAGGCTTCGGCTTGTCAGAAAGACTACCGTATGTAAGTCAGCTTAGCATCAGAAACACTCAGGAGTCAACGGTTCTAAAAGATTAAGTTCCACGGTTCTAAAAGAGTTAAGTTCTATGCCAAAAGATGTATTTTTCAATGGTCTGTGATGCTACAGGCGCTTGTGCCTAGTCCCATCTACTTTTCTCCCTTAGATTTTGGGTGGGAGTTAAAAGACGGAAAAGTTTTACCCAAGAAATCGACTCTTGCAGCCTTGCCATGTACCATTCAAAAAGTTTCACCGTACTGCAAGTGTAAAAACTGTGGACAAATATGCCCCTGTGCAGCTAGGGGCTGCGATATTCTGTGCTCCTGTTGTGGAAGATGTTGCGAAGGGGAGTTTAGTTCTAACAAGGAATAGTTATTCTGCATGGGAGTTGTTGATTTGAAGGGACGATGGGTAGTGGAATGCTTTAGTAATTCAATGGATTTTTCACGTGATCATTTATTCGGATTTCTCTTGTAAGTAATTTGTAATACTTTGGCTGATAAACTCTTTGTTTGCGATGGCATCTGTGTAGAGCTTTGCTAGCTTTTTGTCTGAGATTTAGCATTACAGTAAATAAAAAAGTAAGTGTGATGTGGTTGAAAAGATATTCCTTGGCTTCCGGGCATCTTGGATACTTCTGCCTTAGTCGTTGATACTCGGGTTTCTGCAAAAAAAGGCGCATCAGACTCACTGGAACAACAATTTCCACTGAGGAGCCATACACAAGTTGTGAAACCCTAAGTTTCCTGGTGTTTGCCACCTCATACGAATGTGCCGTTGTTTTTTTTCGAATCAGCAAGGTGATTTAGGGGTGGGGGGGGGGGGGTAGGCCCATTTTCATTGATACCTTTTTCTGACAGGGTATATGTCACATTTTATACTTCCGGTGCCCTGACTAGGACTATAATTAAAATAATCATGTATATAATGATTCCTTCTAATAATTCAGTTACTATGGGCTACAGTTCGTTTCTTAGTATAATTTCTTATAATAATTCAGTTACTATGGGTACAGTTACTATGGTATATATATATATATATATATATATATATATATATATATATATATATATATATATATATATATATATATATATATATATATATATATATATATATATATATATAAGTAGTACCGTCATATGCACTTCAAAGGCAGCCATAGGGAAATTAACAAATGTTTGATGGTTATGTTGTTTCATGGTTATGTTGTTTGATGTTTGTTGATGTCTTTTGATGGTTATCTTGGTTATATTATGTTATGTGATGTTATATTATGTTGTTATGTTATATTGATGTTATGTTATTGTTGGTTATGTTTTGTTGATGTTGTTTGTTGGTTATGTTGTCTGATGGTTATGTTATGTTGATGTGTTTTGATGGTTATGTTGATAATCTGTTGGTTATGTTGTTTGGTGGTTGCGTTGTTTGATGGTTATGTTATGTTGTTTTTTGGTTATGTTTTTCTTGGTTATGTTGTTAGACGTTGTTTAATGTTTTTTGATGGTTATCTTGATTATGTTATGTTATGTTGATGTTTGTTGGTTATGAGTGTTGGTTTTGTTGTCTGATGGTTATGTTATGTTGATGATTTTTCATGGTTATATAGTTTGATGTTGTTTGATGTTTGTTGGTTATTAGTTATGTTGTTATGTTATGTTGTTATGCTGATGGTTATGTGGTTTTATGTTATGTTATGTTGATTTTATGTTATTTTGTTATGTTATGTTTATTTTATGTTATTGTTGGTTATGTTTTGTTGATTTTTTTTTATGGCTATGTTATGTTGATTTTTTCTATGGTTATGTTGGTTATGTTATGTTATGTTATCTTTGTTGGTTACAAAGATAAAACCCCCTTGCTAGAAAAACCCCCTGCGATGCTTTTCTAGCAAAATTCCCAGGTGGCAAAACTCCCCCACGTTGTTTCTAGACAAAATTCCCAGGTGGCTGAAAACCCCCGCAAAGTTTTTTTTATTAAAAGCCATAGAGAACTTTCCCCCTTCAAAATATGCTATATATAGACCGGGTAAAAACATTTCCTTATCAGTCTCTTTTAAAAACTTGACAAGTACACAAGTATCTGAAACAATAAGTCTTTATACTTTGCTTTGTTTCAAGTATACTCTTTTTTCCACTGCGTAAACCGTCATCCCCCTCACCCTCCTCTCACTATTCATTACCATTTAATTCGTTCCAAAAAGAATTATTTGTAAAAAAAAGTGTCTTTTCTCTTAATGCCTTTAAAACCACTAGAAACCACAAATTAGAACCTTTAAAACCACAAATTAGAACCGTCTCCCTTGGGATCAAAACAGAGGCATTCATCAAATGCGTAAAAATCTTTTCGTGCACGCATTACCTAAATTAACAAAACAATGGTGTGAATATTTCGAATGTGTGTCTGGTGGACAAGGAAGGGTTGTTGCCAGGCTTGCGGCTTTGCATAGCTCTCGGCTGTCTGAAAGAGAGGGGACGAATTGTTGGCAAAATTAATGCATAATATAATTTTAGGCCTGGAAATTGTATGTAAAGATGGTGTAATAAAAAATATTTATTCCTCAATAATTCTACTTTATGCTGTAATGGAAAGGGGGTATTTTGAGGTCCATTTAAATGCTATTAATTTCGAAAGGCTATAAATTCCTGCGTATAAAGGGACGATTGCATATTATTTCAAAGCCTATTTCCTGCTTTCTTGAAAAGGGGAGGGGGGAGACCTGTCCTAGGAACCTATTATTTTTTTTATAATACATTTAAACATTTCCAGCTTTATTATTGTCTACTATAGGGAGAACAATTCATCGTACATGAGTTATTAGTTGACGTAATACCATTTGACAGAGGGGTTCTATCTGGGCCCTAGACGTTACCTTGAGCGGGTTTTATAGTAAAACTATGGCTTCCAAGTTTTACCTTCCCGGAAGGAATGGGTGGGTGGAAGGAAGTGTTTTATTTTCGAATTCATGGATTTTATCTGCTCTTTAGATGATTAATAGTTTGAGAGGTTTTCATAAAAATCATACTTTCACTAATTTCCTTTCTTCCGTAACAGGGAGTCATTATTTTATACTAAATTTTCTCTTCTTTTCAGAATTTCCAAGCCCTCGCTCCTCCCAACAAACGAGCCAAAGTGGGCGAAGCGATGCCAGTAAGGGCATCAGTTGTCCAGTATGGCCGCTGACCGAGGCCTTCCCGACAAGCGATGCCTGCCCAAGATCAGCCCAATCGATTTTCCATGGTGCCTGGTCAACATACCACCCCGGCTGTACAAAACCCCTACGTTGCCGAAAATTATGCAACGCTGCCAGCCCAAGATAGCAACCATCAAGCTGCAACGCTGTCCCCCCACGATCCATGTCATCGAATTGCCACGGTGTCCTGTCAACTTGCCAGCCCCGGCTACACAAAGCCGTGCAACCAGAGCCTTCAAGAACTGGACCACCAGCGCAAGATCATGACGTTGTCGGCAACCTCCAACATGCATTGCCTGCACAAGTCCCGGGTCATACATCAATAGAATTAGAAGATGTAAGCATATATTTTTACCTTATATTTTTGCCATTTTTTTTAACATAATAAAAGCTTGTAAGAGATATTAAAAGGCCTTTTCGGTCCCCTTTTAGCCCACCATAGACATTTTACCCTATTTTCGGGCTTTGAAGGGGGTTTTTAAGCTAATAAGAGCCTACTCGTGAGCTTTTGGGACTCATTTATGTACCCCTGTTAGCTTCATTCATATCTAAATTTATGTAGTTTTTTCCTGTCTTTTTCGCTAGAATATTAAAGTTTCTCCCCTAGTTTTAAGGGGCTCATAAATAAGGCTGTTTTTCAGCTTTTAAGCGCCTAATTGCTAGTTTTTGAAGGGAGTCGTCACTGCCTTCCCATAATATGGCTTTTTTTAATTTTTTCACATTGTTAGCTTTTCTTATTCATTTAAGAGCGTACTACTCTGTTTCACCTTTTTGCTAGAAAGTTGAAGTTTCAGAATACATCCCTACCCTCCCTAGTTTTAAAACACTATGTCCCTCAGAAATAAGATTGTTCTTAGCCATTTTCACTATTTTTTTCATCTTAATAAAAGCCTGTCAGAGAGCCCATTCAGGCCTTGAAGGAGTTTTTATTCTTTTTTATCTTTAGTTTTGACCTTATTGTTAGAATACGAGAAGTCTCTAAACAAGGTCTCTAAATAAAGCTTGTCAGAGGAACTAAAGAGGTTTTGCCTAGCTTTTCTAATGTTTTAGTGGCTACTCTTACCTTTCCAGTTCCATAGTTTTAAGTTTCGACGCCCCCACTCAGAAATAAGCATTTTTTAACTCCTCCAGCGCCTACTCGCTAGCTTTTGGGACTCATCTGTGCCCCGCCCTAAGGACCCCTTGTTAGCTTCATTCATACCTAAATTATGTAGTTTTTTTTGTCTTTTTTACTAGAATATTATAGTTCCCCCAAGTTTTAAGGGACCTAGAAATAAGGTTGTTTATCCTCTTTTTCCAGCAACTACTCACGAGTGTTAGGGGGCATCTGGGCCTTCCCATAATAAGGCTCTTTTTTAGGACAATTTTTCACATTGTTAGCTTTTTTATTCATTTTATTCATTCATTTACATTTATGATTAAGCATTAAAGACAGAAGTATTGTTGTGAGCGTGAAAGGGTGGACCCTTGGGACATACATTTTATAGCTAAGTTTTTTCCTTTCTTTCAGGTCGAAATTGACCAACTGTTAATGTAATATATTGGAGAACCTGCAGCGGTAGAGGAGGCCTCTGAAGAATTGATGGCCTGGGCTGAGGAGTTTCTGGCCAAATGAGGCCAGAGTTTCTGGCCAAAGACGTTGAGGCTACTCTCATGGATGTGTCGGATCCTTCGAATCACGTGAAAGAACATGAAGCCATTGCGATCTCTTTTGCGCACGCGCGGACAGATTCAAGTAATACCATACAATTGGTAGTATTTTGTGAGACGTTGGGTGGAAAACACTGTGTTGGCACAGCTATGGTTGCTCTCATTAAAACAGCAAATGAGGCAATCATACGGCTGCCTCATACACACTATCCAATGAATCTTTCACCAAAGGACAAGTTGGAAATTAAAAATCAAGACAATTATTGAGATCGTAAGAAAAAATTAATGAGAGGGTGCAAAAGCCCGAGTTCATGGTCATATATACTATGGGATGTCATCACGGGGAAGTAACTATTGGAGGATCGTAAATAAATCGTGTAATTTAAATGTTAAGCAGTAATACCTTGTACTGGTGTACATTTTAAATTCTAGTCAGGACTTAACATGCATATTGCCAGCGTTGGCAAGATTGAAGAAAGGTGAAGTTATAGATAGCGCACGGGTTGATGGTTTTTTTTCGTTTAAAATTATACCGAAATCATCTAAAAATATCCTAATCTTAGAATTTAAATGGAAACAATGGATAATGCTAAAGCGTGCGTGAATGAACTCCATTTCTGTAGTTGCTAGGGTTTTTTCCCTACATCTGTCAGTCAATTAATTAAGGCACCAAACAGTGATGATTTCAATAGTTTCCCCCTCCTCAAAAAGAACTTTCCAGATTAAGAGCTGTCTTATTTATTAACGTGTAAAGGAATATACCAGTACGAGTACTACAGCTCTGCCTCGAAGGTGAGGAAAAATTACCGCCCATCGCAGAGTTTTATGATTCACTTTGCGATCGTCAATGCACCACTGCCGATTATGAATTTTCCGATAAGGCTTGGGCAAAGGGAGGGTTTAAAAAGAGTTTGGATTATTGTAAACTGTACCTGGCAAGTCATGTATTGACGTTGTCGGACATTGTCTGTAAAAACAAGGACATAATTTATGAAGAATTTGGGTTTGATTTGGGGTATTATTTTTCCACTCCTCATTTGGTGATGTATTTAATTCTTAAAATCATTGGTGCAGAAATATATATATATATATATATATATATATATATATATATATATATATATATATATATATATATATATATATATATATATATATATATATATATATATATGTATATATATATATATATATATATATATATATATATATATATATATATATATATATATATATATATATATATATATATATATATATATATATATATATATATATATATATATATATATATCAAATTCACTATTTATGATCCATCTGAGACTCCTTCCATACCTCACGATGTATTTACCTTATTAACGTGCAAACTAAACGAATGTGGTGAAAAAATGAATGCATGGCTGGACCGATGCAACGCCAGTTTTGTCACTAAAACGTGGCCTACTCCCAGCAAATCTCTAAGTATCCCGCTTCACGTAAAAGAAGCACCACCCGAAATATATAAATCGTGCCAAAAGCAGAAAGAATTTCTTGATTCCAATGGTGCATCCGGAAAAGTACAGAAGGTAGTTACGAGAAACGATACGCTGGTGTTGTATGTTAGAACCGAGCATGATGCAGAAGCTATAGCTAATAGCGTAAAATCGAATTCCGCGGCTGTAGTTAAAGTCCATAAACCAAAATTCCTGGCTGTGGCTAAATTTGTCCCTGAAGATATGACAAACGAGGAGATTGAGTCTGCTATGGAAGGGATCCAAGAAGCGAAACGCTATGGTACTAGCAAGTCAGTCAAGCTAACATTCAGAGACAAAAAAAAGCTCTTTGTCTCTGAGAAAGAAAAAGCACTGAAATATGGCGTTTACGTCGGTTATTGCCATATCAAGGTGGACAAATACGTTGCCGCCCCTCTGAGGTGTTTTAAATGCCAAAAGTTTGACCACTTGCAACGAGATTTCCCTAACAATGCGAAGTGTTCCAGGTGCTCCGGCGGTCACAAAAACCCTAAAAACAATCCATGTGTCCGTGACACTATATGTGCTAATTGCTCTGGAAAGCATCCATGTTATAGCTCGCAGTGCCCGGTTTATAAAAGACAATTACAGGCTAGTTCAAACAAACGTAAGCAATGAATGTAACTATCTCGCTTTATAGCAGAAATATGTACGGGCACGCTCCACACAAGCTGTCTCTTTTAAGTGATCTAGTAACCAAGCATAGCATAATATGCATTCAGGAACATTTGATAACATCCGATCATTCAGCAATCCTTGACCAAATTCCAGGAAAGGACTATTTTTTGCAGCCTGCTATCCGCAACAGCTCAGTTGGAAGGCCGAGTGGTGGAATCTTGATCATTGCAGACTCCAATTTGCAATGCACGCTAATTGATTCATGCGATTATTGCTCTGCGATCAGAGTTCCTGGTCCAAATGGCTTTATAGTCATATCAGTGTACCTCCCTACAAATTATCGTGATGTCCTCTCAGAAAGGCGTTACACGAAGGCTTGTGCGAGACTCGGGAGGTTGGCTGAACAATACAAGTCAGAAAAGATTATTATCTGTGGGGACTTCAACTGTCAGCTTCTGGATGATGATCGTTTTTTCACCATACTATAGGGTTGTCTGCCAGACGCTATGGCCCTGGTTCCAAAATCCCGGTCCTTCACGTTTGTTCACAGCGCATCCCTGGATACATCAGATATCCATCACTTTTTCGTAAATTTCCTACATCCGACAGGGATTAAAGCCATTGTTGATTTGGAACACAATTGTAGCGATCACCTTGGGATTAGCTTAATGGTACCATTCTCCACCTACAAGCGGTGCCCCAGGCGATCATGGTTTATCAAGAGTGAATGGCAAAGGATAGATCAGTCCTTGTACAAAGATATTCTTGACTCAACTCTTGCTAAAATCAAAGTACCGTTCCACCTGCTTAATCATGGCCAAAATGAAGACAGACTAGCCCTGATCATCTTTTGCTCCGAAATTGTTCATTCGATGAAGATTGCGAAATCTGCCGCTGTTCCAGTGGCAAAAGTGTACCCCAACACTCGTAAAAAGGGATGGGATAACCCAAATGTCAAGTTTGCCAAGAAGAGATCCAAGTTCTGGTACGAATTGTGGAAGGACTGCAACAAACCCCGCTCTGGAGTAGTTTTTCAGTGCTTTCGACATGCCAATAAGGAATTCAAACGTACTGTCGAGAACATGCAAGTCCAGCAAGTGGAGAAGTTGTCTTGTGATTGTAGGAGTGACCCAAACATCATATGGAAGCGATTCCAATCTAAAAGGGCCGACGCTGATGTGCAAAGTCCCATTCCCGATGAAAGTTGGGTAAACCATTACAAGGACGTGTTTGCGCCACCACCCAACGAGCTTGACTCTTTACATAAATCTGAGTTAGATAGGCAATTAATCAGCGCAAAACTCCGCCGCACTGATGTCATTGTTTCCAAATGGCATATTGAGATAATTGTGAGAAAATTGAAAAAGAACAAGTCTCCAGGGCTCGATGGGATCACTTCAAGGCACTTACAGCACGGCACAGCACGTCTACATGAGTACTTAGCCTTACTATTCCAAATGAGCATCGAGCAGGGACTCACAGCTGCCAACTTTCATGGTTGCCGCACATCCAATATTTTGAAAAAGAATCGAGATCCCTTGCTTTGTAAAAGCTATAGACCAATCACAGTTTCATCGGTTATCAGCAAAGTATTTGAGAAGGTACTGTTGCCCCATATTACGTCGCACGCTCTAATGGGAGACAAACAACTTGGATTCAGAAATGGGTTGGGCTGAGGACACGCCCATCGGCTACTAAGAAGAATAATGAGGTCTACATCTTTAGTTAAAGAGCCACTCTTTGCCTGCAGTGTCAACATTTCCGCTGCGTTCGATTCTGTCGTCCAATCGCTGGCACTGTGGTGCCTCTTGGATTCAGGAGTCGACCCCCACATTGTTCTTGTTCTCCATGATTGGTACTCCCACACGCATATTCGTCTAGCTTTGGGATGGGAAACAATCGCTGGTCACCGCAAGCAAAAGCTTTCTGAACCCATTCAGCTCTTCAAAGGAGTTCGGCAAGGATATGATCTAAGCCCTATCATCTTTAATTCTGCGATTTACTCTGGAACTAGATTCGTTCGTGGGTCCTTCTTTTTGGAGGGCTTGGATCTAAGTTTCATTTCTTATGCAGATGACTTGTTGCTCCTTAGCAGCACGCTGAGGGGTCTACAAGAGAATCTTCGTCTTTTAGTGACCCTATACAGAAGAATAGGACTACGAGTCAACATAGAGAAAAGCAAATTTATCGTTTTTAGTGGCATCAACTCGATCAATTCCAATCTTGTCATTGACGGTATCGGAATTCAGCAGTCCCAGTCCCTAAAATACCTTGGTATGGCGTGTGATCAGACGCCTAGGTCAACTAGAGGTTTTTTGGCTGAATCAGTCTGTAAATCTATCCGCTCAGCATATGGAAAAGCTGTTAAATGCAAGTGGTCATTTAATCGATTTATTAAGTCAAAACTATTCAACGCCGTCGTCTCTCCTGCCATCTGGTATATATCACCCTTGTGGGAAATGTTGTCCCTCACCGAGCGTCGAAAAATACGAACCACGTGCTATAGATTTGCTATATTTTTGCTGGGACTTCCACTGAGATTTTCTAACACGGAGATCTCATCCATATATGGAATCCTTGATCCATCAACCAAGGTGATAGATCTAGAACGGAGAGCCTCAAGACGATATATATATATATATATATATATATATATATATATATATATATATATATATATATATATATATATATATATATATATATATATATATATATATGTATGGGACCGAGAACCCCGGCACTCGGCAGGCTTCTATATATAGATTCTCACTGTCACGCAGACAATTTCAGCCTTTTCTTGATGTCATGATGTCCAAATGGATTTTAAATTAGAACCCCTTTGTTTCTTTTAATTGTTCAGATGGTGGGACAAAAACTTCTTTTTTTCCAACGATTTGTCCCATGCATATTTTTGATTTTCAAAAGTATGGTAGGTATTGATAACCTTATCAATGTCAAAATCAAAAACTCAATCATCATCGCTATAATTTTCTTGGCTTATCTGTCGTCAGTGTGAAATACGTATCGCCTAACCTTTGTTTTTTTTAACAAGGGTATGAGGCATGCGGCAGGCTTCTATATATAGATTCTCACTGTCGCTTGTTTTCTCTACGCAGACAATTTGAGCCTTTTCTTGATGTCATGACGTCCAAATGGACCTTAAATTAGAAGTGGTGTCTTTGTAAAATCATGTTTTTTTAGTGGACGTTTGACTTTTGGCTTGGCTTGTCTTTTGTCATTATGAATGACATATAACCGAGCCTTTGTTTCTTTTAATTGTTCAGGTGGTGGGACAGAAACTTATTTTTCTTTCAACGATTTGTCTAGTCCAGGTTTTTTATTTTACAAGGTATGGAATGTATTGACAACCACCTTGGTTTCTCTTAATTGTCCATGTGGTGGGACAAAAACTTCTTCTTTTACCTTGGCTTGTCTTTTGTCATTAGGAAAGACATATTGCCGAAACTTTTCTTCTTTTAATTGTTCACGAGGTGGGACAAAAATTTATTTTTCTTCCATCGATTTATCCATAATTTGCTTAGTATTCAAAAGATAGAAGCAGAGCCGTGTAATTAAAACTTTAAGAAAACAGCAGTCCATATTTTAGATTTTCAAAGGTATGGTATCTATTGATCACCTTATTCATGTCAAAATCCAAAACCCAATCATCTTCGCTATCATTTTCAATTTTTTTGCTTCGTCACTGCTTGGCTAATCCTTCGTCATTATCGCCGAACCTTTGTTTTTTCATATAGATTTTTTATAATCCCACCTCCTCTCCTCGCGGTCACATAATAATCTTTTTCACTTAATTTCAAACTTTATGTTACCTACACTAATTTAAAAACATCTTTTATTTTTTAATTTGGGTAGCCAAACATATTTGATGTAGACAAGGTATACTAATAAAAATTTCAAAACCACAAAAAAGTACGATTCTCTGTTTTGCTGGGTAACCTTCCACCATAGGGCACCCCTTTCACCGTGGAAATAAACTAATAATACAAAAATATTTTTTAAAACCTTGTTCTCAATCAACTATACATCATCCTCTATCCTCCTAACCTTCCCTCAACCCCAAAACAGACCTAGGAGGAGTAGAATGCAATGCCGTTGCAATATCTTTAGGCACACCATTCTAATCCTTCTTTAATAACACACAAATAAACTACTAAAATATTTTAATACCCTTTTGTCAATTCAAAATTCAAACATTAACCAATAAAATATAATTTAAAATCTGATTTAAAATATAAATTAAAAATAAAAATTTAAAAGATAATTTCGTTTTTTTCGTGTATCCATGTCAAAATCCCCAACCCAATCATCATTGCTATCATTTTCAATTTTGACACGTTTTGATTCTCACTATCCAGGTTGATTTTCATTGACTCGCTGCTCTTCATTTTCATTTTTAACTCCCTCACTTGTTTGGTGTCGTATGTTTTCTAACCGTGTGTGTCTTTGCTCTTCATTTTTATTTTTAACATGCTCTATTTGTCGTTTTCGTATTTCATCTAACCGATCGTGTCTTTACTCCTCATTTTATTTTTGATATCAATCAATCAATCAATTTATTTAAAAGAATCACAGAAAAATTACAGAACTTTAGATCACCACAAAGGCTCTTTGGTCTGTGAGAGTGGGAGACTAAACATAAAAACTAGAGAAAAAGAAAGAGACTAAACAAGAGGGAGACTAAACAGAGAAAAAGAAACACAAAAATGATTTCACAATTAGTACTTTTAAATGTATAGTTATAGAAAGAAGTCAAGGAGGAATCAACAAACATGCTTGAGAATAAAACAAGAGGAAAGAAAGATGGAAGGTGAGTGGCCGTCCTATAAATTCATGCTTAGGTGGTCTGTCACCTAGGACACTAATTTAATTGCTTTGTCATATATTTTGAAAACAGGAAAGGTAAAAGAAGAGATTGTTGATAGCCATACTGTTGGACAGTAGTACATATTAGGTTCAATGAGAGAGTGAAAGAGGATCTTTTATTATTGAACCAGGGAAGCAATGACGAAGCTTCCGAAAAGCTCCTAGGTTTCTGAAGACCTTAAGTTTCACGAGAGCACAGTGATGTTTGAAATTGAGATTTTCGTCGAATAAAATACCCAGGAATCGAACATGTCTATTAAGGGGACGAGTTATATCACCATGAGTGGTAGAAATAGTTTGAACCGAAGGACAAGAAGTACCTGAATTGGAAAACAATTAGACTATATTTAGCTAGATTTAGGGCAAGACGATTTGCATCAAACCAAGCAAAGCTTCTTTCTAAAACAGAATACACTTTCTTGGTAGGGGAATAATCTTTAATTTCTGAACACCTAAGAGTACTATCATCTGAAAATGCAAATAACCCTGGATCTAGAGCTGCATCACTAGGTGGAGCAAAATTGTGATCACAAATACTACAGCAACTTCGTTTAGTTTGTTCGGATACAGCAATGAAAAGATCATTGATGAATGTAAGGAATAAAACAGGTCCTAGAATAGACCCTTGAGGGACACCAAAATCAACACGGAATTGATCTTGAAGCTTGGGGTCAATACTGATAGACCTTCCAGATAAATAAGTTTCAAACCAATGATAACTGATTCCCGTATCCCTATGTTCTCCATTTTTGAGAGTAGGATAGTATGTGGTATGCTGTCAAACGCTTTTTTGACATCAAGGAAAATTGCAGCTGGAATTCTACCCTCATCAGGTGCCTTGTGAATGAACTTCAGCAAGGCTATGCAAGCATGTTCTGTTGAGTGTTTAGGGCGAGAACTAAACTGATTGTAATAGAAAAATTGTTGTTTATCAAGAAATGACAGAAGTGTAGAGTATATAAATTTTCAAAAATTTTACTAAAGGCTTACAAAAGTGAAATTGGTCGATAATTAGAACGATCATCTCTAGAACCACCTTTACGGAGAACAACTAATCTGGCAGATTTTAGGGCACTAGGAAAATTTCCTTTCAAAAATGATAAGTTAACAAGAATGGTGATAGGAGATAGAATAGAGTGTAGAATAAACTTTAAAGCCTTGGCAGGAATTTGGTCAGGTCCACAAGAGGAAGATCCGGTTAGCTCAGAGAAGATTCTCTGGACCTCAATCTCGGAAACCAGATCCAAAGCCATCGCTTTTTGACAAGAAGGACCAAGGTACTTTCTAAAGCCACTGGTAGAAGAAGCACTAACCAAAATGTCTTCAGAAATTAATTTTCTAATGGATGTAAAGTAAGAGCGAAATTCATCCATTATGATCTCACTATTAGCTATCTCTGCCCCCTTAGAAATTAATTTGTTTGGCAAGTTATTTCTTTTGGAGTTGGGATGAAGAACTGTGTTTATAAGTTCCCAAGTTTTTCTCATATTCTTGCTGAATTTAGAGAACATCCGGGAGTAATAAATATACTTGGCTTTGCGAATTAAGAAATTCAATAAATTTCTATATTTTTTTATACCTTTCAAGATGATAATGAGAGTAAGAGGATTTGAATGCCTTCCACAAGTAAGTCTTTCTTTTAGTGCTCTTAAGAAGAACTGAAGTCATCCAAGGGGGCACGAGGAACTGAACGCTTGGAGCTTTTAGCAGCTGAGGCTACACAGCAACTATCAACAAAGGCCTGTTTGACCAGATCATAGAATTGATTGAAAAGACTTGACCGACTTGAATCGGTGAGAAACTTCCAGGAGGTGTCAGACAATCGAAATTTGAACTGTTCAAGTTGATGCTGTTGGTAACGGACTGGTGAATAAAAAAGGAGTTGAAGGAATTGAAGGTAGACCAGAGATTGAATAATTTGTAATACATGGAAAGTGGTCAGAGATGTTAGACATGATAATAAAGATTGAAATTGGTATTAAAGTTGAAAAAATATTTTCGATTAATGTGGCAGATGCGTCAGTAACTCTAGTAGGAATAGTGATGCAAGGAAACATATTAAATGATAAAGCAGAGGATAAAAAGACATAAGAAGTTCTGCGTGAAGTTTTTAAAAAGTCAATAATGAAGTCTCCTAAAAGAATAATTTCATAATTACTTCTGCTTATTTCAGACATAACCTTGTCAAAATTCCTAGGATAGAAGGAACCGACCCACTTGGTGGTCGGTATATTTCTCCAATGATAGTTTTCTTGTTGTCAATCAAAATTTCAATGAAACAGACTCAAAAACCCCATCCAAATGATTACACAGATCACTACGCAAAGTATAATCCAGGTAATCAGCATTATAAAATGCTAACCCACCTATTTTCTCTCCAATCTGTTTACAAACTCCAAGGTATACCCGGAAATATCTAAAAGCATATCATTGCCCTTGTGGAGAAATGTTTCACAGAGTCCAATAATCTGAGGAGAAGAATTAGCTATGAGAGACTTCAAATTATTTAGAGTCTCCTTGAATGTATAAATGAAGAACTGAGAAATTAATACCAGAATTTACACTTTTGGTCATATAATATCTATAGACACAATTAGCAATAGAATTCCTAGTCACAGAAGAGATATTAGGTGGGGTCCCAGATGAGTCATCAATTAAATTTAAAACATTTAGAGGAGTCATCTCAAGCAATTTAAGAAGAACTGAAGTCATCCAAGGGGCACGAGGAACTGAACGCTTGGAGCTTTTACCAGTTGAGGCTACATAGCAACTATCAACAAAGGCCTGTTTGACCAGATCATAGAATTGATTGAAAAGACTATAAACAGACCGACTTGAATCGGTGAGAAACTGCAAGGAGATGTCAGACAATCGAAATTGGAACTGTTCAACTTGATGCTGTTGGTAACGGACTGATAAATGAAGAACTGAGAAATTAATACTAGAATTTACGTTTTTGGTCTTGTCATATCTATAGACACAATTAGCAGTAGAATTACTAGTCAAAGAAAAGATATTAGGTGTGGTCCCAGAAGAATCATCAACTAAATCTAAAACATTTAGAGGAGTCATCTCAACCAATTTAAATTGAATAGGAATGGAGTCATCAAAACTAGAGTGATCATCATCAACAGTTGCCATTTATAAAAAGCGGATGTAATAAAAATCCGGACATAGTTAAAGAGGAATGCGCAGAAAAAGAAAGAATGAACAGGTAATTAATAGGAAAATTATTTGTGCAATGATCAGAAAGTAGAATCATCGTATGAAAGAAAACCCAAAAAATCACTAGCAATGAGAAACACAGTGAGGAAGCACATAGCTATCAAGAAAAAGAGTTTGGAAGACAAACATAGAAACTGAAAAGATAAAAAGAAAGAGAGAATATTCAGTAGACTATAGTTGGTCCATTGTATACAGAAAAAGAATTCAAATAGAACATAAAAAAAGAAACGATTAAAAGAAACGAAACGAGTTGAATGATTAATAAAAATGGAGAATTCCAGTGCCGCTTCGGTTTTCCAAATAGTACAATTCACTCTCATCTCTAGCGAATGCTGAAAAACCAAAGTATCGACGTCTTTAGGATCCAAAATTAGACGAAATGAATAGAGAAGAATTTTTACATGACCGTGATGTTTGTCGAAAAGATTATACTAATCGCCGAATTACTCGTGATAATCGTCATGTCGCCACATATAATCCTCATATGCTTAAAAAGTACCAATGCCACATAAATGTCCAATATGTAGGAAATATAGGTCCGGTAAAGTATCTATATAAATACATCTACAAGGGACACGATTGTGCTTCAATAAAGATTGTCGAAAATAAACGATGCATGGTGTACAATGAAGCAAAACCTATGTAGAAGGACCCTGCATTACGCCAACTGAAGCATGCTGGCGACTTTTTAGTTATAATATCCGAATGGCAGCGGTAGCTAGCAACCTAGTAAGAGACGATAACGTCCAATGTTAAGAAATATAATAACCAAAAACTCCTAAAAAACAGAGTTACGTCAAAACAAAAAGTCAGTTGTTGCGGTCCATTGCAAATCTAAACCTATCATTTGTTGGGAAAATTGTAGTTGCTGGAGGTGATTTCCGTCAGTGTTTACCAGTTCAACCCCGATGCAGCCGTAGTGAAACAATCAATTTATCAATAAAAAAAAATCATCTTTGGAAGAATTTCAAACATGTTTCCTTTTTGGAAACTATGCGGGTCGATTCTGAAAAGGAAGCATTTGCAAAGTACATCTTCGAACTGGGAAGTGCAAATCTTTCTAAAAATGAACTTAATGGAATTGAATTACCGGACGATATGATTTCTAGTGGCAATTTAATTGATAAAGTATTTGGAGAATATTTGTCTAAATAAAGTTTCGATTTAATGAAGGATCGAGTTATTTTAACTTCAATAAAAACAGAAGTTAGTAAAATAAATGCGAAAACTGTCAATCGTCTTCAAGTAGAATACAAATTGTATAAAAGTTATGATTCTGTAAAAGATAAAGAAAAAGGAGGAATTGAGTTTACTCCAGAATTCCTCAGTTCAATTGACACAGCAGATTTACCACCACATGACGTAAAAAGTAAAGAAAAATACGGTAGTTATGCTTTAACGTAACTTAGCTATTTCAGAAGGGATGCATAATGGGACCCGTCTTATTTTTAGTGAATTATGTAGAAAAAATAATCAAGGTGAATATAATTACTCGGGAAAAATCAGGAAAAGAAGTCCACATATCCATAGTTATAGTGGACTCTAATAAAGGTCAACTTGGATATACTGTTCAACGGCATAAATTTCCAACTCGACCCGCATTTACAATGACTATACATGATTCGCAGGGACAAACTTTTGAATTTTTTGGCGCCGACCTTAGTACTCCTGGTTTAAATCATGGAATGTTATACATTGCATTTTCTCGTGTGAAAAGACAACGTAGCTTAAAAGTTCTGCTACCACCTGAAAATGAACGAAGAACATATAACGAAGTACGGAAGGAAGCCCTGATGACTATCAAAAAAATTTCTTATTATTAGAGGGATATATATTTTTGATTATCAGTGCCTACAATACCTTTGCTAAAAAACAAATGACGTCACGTGATAATATGTGAAATTTGACAATCTGGACCATCAATTGCGACAGCACCAATACGGACAGCTAAAGTAAAAGTCATTGCTAAATTGTCTGAAGTAATAAAAATCCAAAAATTTGTCAAAATGCAAATGAAGAGCAAAGCCACGGACGTTTAGTAGGTATGCGAAAACGACAATTAGAGCGTGTTAAAAATGAAAATGAAGGGCAAAGACATAAGTGGTTAGAAGACATACGAGAACGAACAAGTGAGGGAGTCAAAAATGAAAATGAAGAGAAGCGAGTCAATGAAAATTAACCTGGACAGCGAGAATCAGAAAATGTCAAAATTGAAAATGATGGCGATGATGATTGGGTTTGGGATTTTGACATGGATAAAATAATCAATACCTACAATACCTGGTTCATTTTGTAGATAGTCTTGTACACTTTTAGTGTGAACACCAGTGACTTTGGAAAGAGTGGTGGGGGAACTTAAACTCCCCACTTCACCACTATTTTTATAAACACCTTTCAGAACTTCAACCATTTTGAACGTAAACACGTAGTGTAACGTCCGCTACCCTTTTGTATGCTAGTTGTGGTTGGTGATGGGGTTGATGATGACTTGATACGTTTTCGCTTTTGTCTAGCTATCAATGGTGTGCTGCTCCTGCTCCTCACCACCATTGTCAAGTTTCCACTAGGTGAGCTAGTATTTTCGAAGATTGATTTAAAATCTTCTTCTTCTTCCTCTTCATATTTTAATGGTGTTGTTGTTGATGACGATGGTGCATGTTTATTTAATTTTTTAGAATTTATCTATTGCTAATAAGGCTTTTGGGGAAGTTTAATGTATTTAGAAAGTTGTATAGATGAGCGTCAAATCATAATAGTCCTTTACGATTAGTAACCATCTCATAGATTAAATTCATTAGATTATAGCTCTTGCCCTGAATTATAATCCCTTTCCCATTGCTATCAACTTGAATATGATCTTAACCACTTTCCATGAGGTATGTTAGGAGTCGTTTACTTTGTTCACGATATGATTGGGGCATTAGTTTTCCAATTTTCGACACAATTAAATCCAATTCCTCCTTCTTTAATTGTGTTCCAGCAACAGCAGCAGCAGAATTCTGAGGAGATGATTCTTTTTTTAGGGCTTATGTTTATCCACTCGGCGAAGTGCATCTTGAAGTAAAAGCAGTTTTTTATCATCCTCAATATTTTCGTTGTCAATGAATTTACTCAGATTGTTCTCAAAGTGTTCCACGGATGAGAGAGCGAGTTCTATTGGAGTCAATTTATAGGCTTTTGCCATTCTCTAGAGAAAACTGTTTACAAGTCCTGCAATTATTGGCAGTAAAATTGTGAAAAAGCTACCGCCCGCCTGAAGAAGACGTTTCTTTTTAAAATTCTTTCCTTTCTTTTTAGAGGCCAATGTACCTACAATTGGACGATGGCTTTGCGTTCGTTGTTTGGCTAAGTTAGAAAATTGTCATTGGCCCTCAATCACTATTAAACAAAGTTCGTGTAATAGGTCAACGAAAACCTAGCAAATGCCATGTTCGGGTTTAGCTTACCTCATTAGGAGTTTGGTAGCGCTTATAACTAACTACAGATGGACAATTTGATGTAGTTTCTTTAGTGTTATGATAGCAAATAATAGCCTTTTTTACTGTTAACGGAGAGATATACTGAATTGAAATTATCATGTATTTTGGGCAATAGGTTGCATCAAGACTGGGCTGGGTAATTGTAGACAGAGAAAAGTCAAGAACAGATAGTCCAAGTAATTGAGAGGCTAATGTTTCAATGGCTGAGGCACGGGGAAATGGCAGGAGTATGAATGACTTTCTGATTGGACTCATACTTGTCAGGTTAGTTTTTGAATTGAATTGAAGTTATCAAGTATTTTGGGCAATATGTTGCATCAAGACTGGAATGGGTAATTGTAGACAGAGAAAAGCCAAGACCAGATAGTCCAAGTAATTAAGAGGCAAATGTTTCAATGGCTGAGGCACGGGTAAATGGCAGGAGTATGAATGACTCTCTTATTGGACACATACTTGTCAGGTTAGTTTTTGGAAAGGCATGCCTGCCTAGAGTCTTAGGCATGCTGATCAAGAATTCAAAAAAGAGGCAAACAAGGCAGACCCACCTATGGTCTTAAGAAGGTTGACCAAGAATTTAAAATTGACATAGGACCATGAATTTGCTTTAAATAACAGGCAAAACAATCGTTTAAAGCCATTTTTATCTTTCAAATAGTACCTATTCGTAGCCTAAGCTTAGCCCCACATTCTGAAAATTTTTTTAATTTTTCACACATTTTTTAAATTTTTGGGTCACTTGCCCGAGACTCTGGGTGGGTGGGCGCCCCCAAATATTGTCCCAAATTCCTCTCTCAATTTAGCACTTGTTCACGGATGCCCAGCGTCTCCAGTCACTTTCCCAATAGTATCTATTCATTGTCTCAGCTCAGTTTAGAAAATCTGAGCCAATTTCCACTTTTTCAAGTCTTAGCCTTTCAAAAAAGGCTAATCTACACTTAGTCACAGATATTTTTGACAATGAAATTACAGTATATCTCTCCGTTAACAGTAAAAAAGGGTATTAGTTGCTATCATGACACTGAAGAAACTACATGACAATAGACATTTATTTTGAATTGAATTGAAGTTATCAAGTATTTTGGGCAATAGGTTGCATCAAGACTGGGCTGGGTAATTGTAGACAGAGAAAACTTATGTTTGTCCACTCGGCGAAGTGCATCTTGAAGTAAAAGCAGTTTCTTATCATCCTCAATATTCTCATTGTCAAGGAATTTACTCAGATTGTTCTCAAAGTGTTCCACGGTTGAGAGAGCGAGTTCTATTGGAGTCAATGTATAGGGTTTTGCCATTCTCTCTCTAGAGAAAACTATTTTCAAGTCCTGCAATTATTGGCAGTAAAAGTGTGAAAAAGCTACCCCCCGCCTGAAGAAGTATTTTCATTGTAAAATTATTTCCTACCTTTTTAGAGGCCAATATACGTACAATGGAACGATGTTGCTTTCCCAGTTGCTCAACTACTTTTGGAAGTTGGAAATTGCTCTCGATCAAATTCATAAGAGGTTCCGATATTATATTAACGAAGTCATTGTGAATTCCTTGGTTTAGTATGGCTTTTCTAAGAGGAGTTTTTGATCTGCGTTGAACCGATAACAAATGTCTATTTTAGTGTAGTTTCTTCAGTGTCATGATGGTAACTAATAGGTCTTTTTAATGTTCACGGAGAGATATACTGTAATTTCATTGCCAAAAATCTCTGTGACTATACGCAGATCCTCGGGTTTATTTTGATCAAAATCCAATTGGACGTAGCCGTAGGGTTTATTAGTTGCCTGATTGTACGCTGAAAGTAAAATTTAGGGGCGCCGGGATATATTTGTTTATTGAGAGTTATTGCAAGCTAGAATCACGAACAACTCTGTAAATGATATAGTAGGTGCAGTTCAATGCAAGTGTTCGCATACATTTGCTCTGGTGAAAGAGATTGTGTAGAATCAGAGTGATGGAAATCTGTTCATGATGAGAGCGAACTGTGAACAGTTGTAGTATTTCCTGTGACCATTGTTCATTAGATTCAGCCAGATCATCAATAATCAGCCAAGAGTTTGGTTCAATAATGATGAAAAAATCAAGTCCCTGTATGAATTGTGTCTGCACCAATCCCGTCGTGGCAATTGCTTTTATTTTATTGTATGACTCCTGCCAAATACTGTAAAAATTGTTGATTTTTTTCGGATTTGCCACAAACATTTTATCGCAAATTTCAATCATTATAGTTAATAGTGTTGTTTTGCCTGACATTAACGACCAAAAAAGAAACAAAGCGGATGTGGTTTTAAATTTATACATGTTCCCTTCAACAGTTCACCTAGACAACTAACTGTAGACTATAGTTGTCTAATGACTAAATAATTTCCCTATTACTACTCCGTTCAAGAATAATGAGAAGAATAAAATCAAAATCAGAGTAAAAAATAATATTTTCTTTTATTATGCGCATAAAAGTAATAGCACTTTATAAATACTACATTGAACACAAAAAATACACTTTTTTAAATTTATTTATAATACAAAATACAACATTTACATAAGCACAAGAAAAAAACACACTTTCATAAATACACTTTTTTTAAATTTATATATAAAAATACAACATTTATTAGAATAAGCACACACTTAAAATAATAATATCAAACACTTTTATTTACAGCATTTTAAATTTAGAATGGGGTCCCCCCGGGGAGGGTGGCCGCTCCGGCGGCCGAGGGCGGCCGCTGTGGCGGCCAGGAAGCCCAGGCCGGGAAGCGCCCCGGGGCCCGCGGCGTTGGGCCGGGGCGGGGGGGGGGCATTAAATAGTGGAAATTGCTCTGCCTTGCACACACATTGAAAATTGTTTGTGATATAAAAAAAAAGAATTTAAAAACACCCATCCCCCAAAAAAAACCTCCCACCCAATTTGTACTTTTTTAATGAATTTAAGTTAATTTTTGTAAACCCAGTTGCTTTCTGTACTCTACACATTCAACTCGGTCTGAGATTAGATAGTGACCGTGTGGTAGTACCTTCACACCATCCTCAAGTACATAGACTTTGTCCGATATGGCCGACATGGCGTTTTTCTCAACTCTAACTGTGTAGTTTTTAAATTGTAAAGAGCAAATCGCCATGACTTTCTCTCTTGGGACTAAACTACGTTCCACACAGTTTCTATACACACTAATGTCGAAATTATTTTTTACAAAGTGTGTAGGCACCCCCTTGCAAACTTGTTTGATATCCTTGTTGTGCGTTTCCACAGAGTATACCTTCGGCCCAGGAAACACACCACTGAATATCAGATCGCTACCCGTTTCAGATTTTAATATTAACAATTGATTTGGGGCCTGGCGTTTCACTAGCTCTGGGAAGCGGGATTCATCCCAACTAGTGTAGTCAATTCGTGAGCTAATGTACTCACCATTTTCCAAATCATTCAATAGATTTTCAGTTTTGACTTTTAACAGGAGTGAATCAGTGTCCCCGTAATACACTTGAACTTGTCCCTCAATCGGCCACTGTACCTTGCATACATTATAATTGAATGACAACATGAGTTTTTTAGATGTTTCAGTTATAGCACTCCTGCCTGCAATATTTTTTATTTAAACAATGTTTCTTTTCTAGCGATGTAAGAGCACCATATTAGAGCCTATGATTGTGAACGATGTGAAGATTGGATCCACAATGATTCGAGCACAATCTTTGGGATTGGTTATAATGTCACATCGACTTCTATTTGGTACGCTTTCGCAAATTTTACCGAAGGCTGAATTCAAAATGAGGTTATTGATTTCCTTCTCAACTTTCGTTTTTGCTTTTGAACGTTTACTGACAAAGGTGTCAATAAACTTTTTCATGTAAGGCTTTTGATCAAATTAAAGGGCTCTATGAATCTTTGTGACTTTGAAACCATTGGACACCATCCATTTCAATAGCACGTGATGTACAACGACATTCTGTTTCGGGTTGAGGTCGGCGATTAGTTTTTGTTTTGAAGGTACCCAGTGTATACTCCCATCCTCTACTAAAGATAAATTGTAGGGGCTCAGAGAGCCCCTACCCACCGGTCTATTTATGCACGGAAAAACAAAGTCTTTTACCGATTCATGGATTTCCATGGGTATTTCACCGTCAATTTCAAAAAACCATTCCTGTGCCCCGTTCTCCTCAACGCTAGCAAAGTCAGGTGAAATTTGAAGCACTCGGATTGTCAAGCCATTTATAATTGCCACACGGCAAACTGTAGTGAGAGATTGCCGATGGGTAAAGAGAATTCATATCCAAAAAAACTGCGTCTGACTTTTCATCGGTGTGCTGTCCGGTCAGATCAGTTTTCATGATACGGTCCCCGTGAAAAACATACCCACCCCACATTGATCTCTCTACAAACAAATGCTGATTCACATCGGCGATCAGACTTATTTTTTCTTTGCTGATTTTAAGTCTCAAGTCCATCACCAGATGAGGAGTGGAAAAATAATAACCTAAATCCAACACAAATTCCCCATAGATTTTTTCCGTATTTTTGCACACAATGTCCAGAAGAGTGATTACGTCTCTGGCCAAGAATAGTTTACAATAATCCCACCCATTTTTACATCCGCCCTTTGCCCAAACCCTCTTAGCAAATTCATAGTCGCTAGTGGTGCACTCACTCTCAGTAAGAGAATTGTAAAAAGCTTCAATGGGCGGTAATGACACCTCATCTAGCATCGAGGCAGAGTTGTAATAATAATAGGGATATATGCCCTTACACGTTAATAAATCATACATTTCATCATCGGGCAAGCGCTGATGGAGGAGGGGAAAGGTATCAAAATTGTCACTTTTCTGTTCCTGAATCAATTGAATTAAGGATTTGGGGAAGAAGCTGAAAGAGTCTAAAAAACGGATTTTATTCAGGGTCGTGTTACCCTTGTCAACTGTTTGCCACATGAATTCTAGCAGCAGTAGTTTCTCTGATGATTTGGGTATGAAATTATATGAAAAAGAACTATCTATCCATGCGTCATCTACAACTCCACCCTTGCCAATGTGGGCCAACGATGGTAAAATAAACTTTAAGTCATAATTGGAATTGTGTATAAAAACAGGTACGAAATATTGCTGTCTAACATTTAAATTGCACGACTGATGTGCTACCCCTCTAAAATTACCCCGCCCCCCGATGTAATTTCCTGCTACGAACCAAGTTACACTCTGTATAGAAATCATAGACTTCGTGCTAATCATTATCGAAAAACTAAAGCATTTTTCCCATTGCATATAATGCAAGCAGATCTCCTAACTCTAGATGAGATTCAACGACGTCACAATCCGCCCTACAGGTAAAGTCTGCTTTCAATTAGTTTTTATAATCGTTATGTATACGCAATTACAGTGGAATCAAAGACAGATACTGGAGTAGCTCAGGCTATAGGGATTATTCACAAACAAGATTAATATAAAAAATTCAAACAGATTATGGTAGTAAATTTGTTAATCCCCATGTTGCAAAAGTACTATTGAAATATAATGCACTGCTCTATCATAGTCATAGTCCTATAAAGACTGCATTGATAAGAACTATTCGACTTTTAATTTCAAGATATTGTACATTGAAAAATACATCTGCTTTTATTCATGATTTAGATAAAATCATGTTGATCTATAATCAACGACCTCATAGGTCATTGTCCAATTCAACCCCAACGGAAGTTCATCATTCTAATCATGATACAATTGACACCTTTCTTAAACAATATTCCAATGAAACGATTGTCAAGAAGATAAAATTTCAATGTTGGTGATACTGTTCGAATTAATAGAACAACTAATGTTGTTGAAAAGGGGAATTGCTTGTGGTCCACAGAACTTTTTAAAGTGGGAAAAATCCTAGATACTAAACCCATAACTTATCGTTTGCGCAATACCAAAGATGAAGAGATTCTCGGCGGCTTTTATGACTATGAACTACAAAATAATACAAAATAATAGTGAAATTTATCAAATTGAAAAGATATTAAAGACTCGTACTCGCAGGGGTAAGAAACAGTTACTTGTTCGGTGGCTAGGATACAACTCCGATTTTGATTTTTGGATCGGTGTTGAATATATTGACAATGCCCAATGATTTCTATGTAACATTTATGTCCAATGTTTCTAATCCTCTCTACAATGATTTGAATACGACAAGTGATTTTTGGACGAAACTCTCCCCCGCCATCAAATTTGATGAAACGTATGAAGTGGTTCTTGTTGATTGTATTTTCAAAAATACCCATGACATCCTGAGAAAGGATTATGTTCATGATATAAAAGTTGTACCATTCGATTGGACACTCTTTGTTGACTATAAATGGGTTGAGGCACTGAAATCTAGCGAATATCCACATGCCAAATTCAAATATATTGAAGACGATAATATGACAGATTTGTGTCGTACAATTAATAGAAAAGTCTCATATCGTAGGAATGGTACATTCAATTTTAATTATCCATTGGAAAACGATAGGATTTACATTACCTCCCCTGTTGAGACTGAAATAATTATTCTCAATGATAATCTGAGAGACGTTCTTGGCTTTAAAAAGAATTAGATCAATTGGGAAAACGCTGGCACCTTTTACGGGATGGATTAAGTTTTTTTGCTGATTATTCACCTGGTTTCGCCTCGGACTCTTGCATATTTCTCTATGCATATTTTGTGAAAACATCGAGAGTTGGTAATACAAATTTCCCCCTCCTACGTGTTCTTGAACGAAAAACATCTCATGAACTTGTTCATCACTATTATATAAAGCATCTTCAGGATGTTCCTGTAGACACTTCGTATTTGGAACTCTGCCAGTTATCACTAAGAAGCGAATTAGGGGATGCTCATTTAAAAACAAAAGGCTTAGCAGTGATTACTTGTCATTTTCGACCCATTGTCGGTGACACCAGCACCATCACCTAATATGAACAATAGAAGAATTTCATTTGTCTGTCCCAATATCGATTGCTATGTTGGTGCTCTGAGTCCATGTCAAATAGGAAATGGATTGGACTACTACAAGGGGCGGACTATAATGTCTGGCTATGATCCTGGTAGCTGGTTTCCTAGGCTATTTTGTTCTGCACTACCCCTAGCCAAAAGGTACTCTGTGCTTGCAGTCTCGAACTGGTCCGTCTAGATGAACCCGAACTGGGGGTCAAGCATAGGTGCCGACGAGGGTGCTAAGAAAAATGCTAGATCTTCCCCAAGAGCCGCTGGCTGGGACTTACGGCAGTATAACAACGGTGAAGGATGCAAGAGAATGTGTGCATGTCAACCGTTCATCATTCTCTATGCAGGCGGGAAGCGAAGGACATCAATGAGGACTTTGAGGAATAAAACAAGGAAGACCAATACGCAGAAGAAGAAGAAGAAGAAAAGATTGTTAGATCAAAAAAGGATTTCTTCTCTTAAGATGACTTATCTCCCCCACAAGGAATCACATCCATCAATCAGTTCCTCATTGAATATGTTCAGTGCTGAAAATGTTGATGTCAGTGTCAAGTATGGCTACTATTAACAATTTCACCCCCAACAACTCCTGTCGGAAAATATACACTTTCAAATATTTTCCAATGAACACTATTACATTGATTTGTCAGACACATTTATTGATTTAAATGTTGCGGTGAAGAAAAAGTCAGATAATACAACTCCAACTGTTGCCGATGGTCTCTCTTACGAAAAATGTATTCTACACAATCTGTTCAAACAAATTAATGTATTTATTAATGGAACATTGGTGAGCACTAGCAATAATTTATCCAACTATGCAAGCTACATTCAATTTATGATGATGACACCAAAGACATACAAGGAGTTGAGAGAACAATCATTGGGCTATGAATATCTATCAGGTGTTGATACTGACGGCAAATTGACTACTGCAGTGAGCCAGGAGTATCATCTGGTTGGAAAATTAAATCATGAGATATTCAATATATCCCAATGGTTACTCCCCAATGTCAAGATTTACAAAAAATTGCAACTGGCCCCATCGAATTTCATTTTGAGAAAAACCCTTCCTGCAGCACCCGATGCAAATGTCATTATCACATCGGCGATTCTCCACGTCCGAAAACAACAGGTTATGAGCTCTGTTGCATTGGCAGTGGAAAGCTAAGAGCCAATGGCAACAAAATTAAACTTCTTGTCCCCCATAAGATCATCAATCAACGTCACATTGCCACCGGCTCTCGTAGCTACACCGATATTATTTATCAATGGAGAAATCCCATCAAAATTGGCTTTGGCCTTTGTGAAGAGTGGCAGTACCGTTGGATCCTGGACTGAATCCCCCCATGATTTAAATTTTTTTGCTCTATCTAGCCTTGTGTGCAAAGTGAATGGTTTTCGACTGTACACTCTATCATTTGACAAAAAATCCTATAGAACTCTGTACGAGTTGACCATGCAATCCCTAGATCATGACTCTCAACTATTTGAAAATGGAATAACCGATTCAATGTTTTCAAAAAATCATGGGGTAATTGTTTTGGACTTGTCGGTGACTCAGGATATGAGCATAGTACGAACAGGGTATATACGTTTAGAGTGTTCATTTGCCGATGCTTTGACTGGGAGTATCACTCTAATATCATTGAGCCAATTTGAAACCTATTGGGAAATCAAACACCACGGCAGTGTTCTACTAGACCTAGCACCATGAACACAAACCAAATAATCAACGTATTTAGTATGGATACATACATGTCCCAGTACAAGTCCCATTGCATACCATCGGACTTCATTGAAAAATTCCAAGTGTTAACAATACCCTAATCATTGGTAATAGCAGTCCATCGACTTTGAAGATAGGCCGTTGGCTATGCATCTTTCAAACAGCGAAGAATATTGAATTTTTTGATCCTCTTGGCCTATCATATAAATTCTACACTCCATACATCAGCAACTTTATTGAAAGCAGTGGGAAAACTATTATTCAAAATCAACGAAGAGTACAGGATTTAACGACTAAGACATGTGGTTTTCATGCACTACTCTTCTTCATGTTCAGATGTCGTGACTATACCTACAAGCAGTTTCTCGACACCTACGTTGACTTACCTCGATATAACGACTTTCTAGTGGAAAATATACTTACAAGCGTTTTTAATATTTATTTTAGTGCCATACTAATAACTTGTTCAAGGGTAGTATTTTAAATTTTTTATTAATGAATTAAAAACATTTATATAAATGATAAAAAACAATTTTTTTACTCTTAGATTTCATCCTTTACTAGATGTTGGTATTCGTCGAGAGCAGGCGATGCAGGTAGATTATCCTAAATCATTCTATACTGATCCTGATTTTCTGCAATGTGTGGCTCGCACTTCCTACACTAGAGTGTGACTTCATTCTTATCATATCTCTTTGTATAGTCAATGATACTATTCTCATTCATTCTGTAGAATTCATATGTTTAAATTTGCTTATTTGAAGCAATGTCACAAACAGTGTCCTCAAGTAGCGAATCACATTCCGTCACAGCCAAATAAAAATCAGTTGGCTTATAATCATAACACCCATTGTCTTCACAAAGATGACGTAGAAACCTTATTCTTTTGTTGTTCCAGCAGTTGAATTACTGACCAGATTTTTCCTCCCAGAACAATCTAAAACCACGAAGATACCAATCCCTTAGCAGTAAACTAAAATTACGCTTAGGATCCTTTCCAATCATACCGGGATATGTATTCTCCCACTGATTACATTTATCATAGTGACAATTAGAGCATAGGTGTCCTCTAGGGTGAGAGTCACACATCTCTTCAAGACATGAATTACAACCTTTAATTTGTACAGCATATCCTCTATGTAATTTACTTGGGTTGCATAATCTATACTTTTCATCATACTCATCAAGCATTGTGCAATTCTCACATGATGACCAGCTGCCCAGTGTTTACATACATAGTGGACATGTATGGAAAATTTTTTCATGTGTTGACACTCTCACTGCTACAATGAAACTGAGCTACCAACAACAACAAATTGATTTGGATAGATGGATAGAGAGAGAGAGAGAGAGAGAGGAGTAAATCATCCTTGAACACCATCTTTCTCATGAGAAAAAAGTCCTAAATTTCTAAACTAGTGTTTAAAAGCATATCCACAATATCATTTTGCCATGTCGTGATTAATATATGAATAAATTGTGTAAATACATTTGGACCACGACGTAAAAGCGTCATGCAATAGTCTAATGATGGAGAATCAGTTTTTATTATATCGACAAGCATTCCATGAGAAAATATCTTCCTTTGAATAGACAGCTCTAGAAAATCATCATCTAGAATCAAACGTTTTTCCAAAAGCACTAGATCCCTCCTGATTTGCTTTCTCTCGAATCTATCCTTTTACTAATGGAGTCCTGTCTCTCTCGCAATCAACTTCAGACTAACCAGAATTTTCTAAAGTCTAAAAAAATATGTACTTATCTGCTATAGAAAGAAAAATACCTTTGATCTAGAAACAATTTCATTGAGCATTACAACAATAATAATCACTGATGCAACTTGTTCTCATCAATATATTTCACTAGTGCATCTAATGCTGCCTGAAGTCTATTTATATGCACAATATTCAGTTTCGGAGTAAAACATAATTGCTGCTCCATTTTAAATTTTCTTAATGATATTACATATCTAGCATACATATTGTCCCATTCAAGGCATAGTCTACAGCCTCCTGTTATTTCCACAACCATGTTTGGTGCTTGTATATCTTTGCTACTGCCGGCTCCAGCATCAATCTAAAATAGTGTAAATGCTCCACTCATTTTCTCTACTAATATCCTCTCAAATAAACTATTCTCTCTGAATTCAATTCTCTTACTCATAAGAATTGCAGTGAAAATCACTCCTTTTATTCAAATCCAATCACCAATCAAGCTATCGTACATGGAGCAACCTCCGCTCTCTCTCTGATTGGCCCTAAAAAATGGGTGTTGCCTCAAAAACCAGTTTGGTTGTGTTATACAATCCCGACTATAGTTTCAAAACGTGTTTGACCACTTTATAGGTTTGCACACTTTTTGAAATGTGCACGTCAAACTTTAGTGTACATTCTTGTGAAATTCCTTGTGCAATTGAAATATATAGCAAAAACAAGTCTGGTTGTCTTATGCAATTTCGATTATACTCTCAAAACGTGTTTGACCACTTTATAGGTATAAAAGGTTTTTGCAATGTACACGTGAAACTGTAGTGTATATTCTTGTACATGCTAGAGATAAGACAAAATACGCAAGCACGGTTCATATTCCCTATGCCCTTACTACTCTAGTCAACACCTCGCTCCTTACGCTAAAGTTTGTTTTGTACTTTCAAAAGAGCTATCCATTCTAATTGACCGGCCTTTGTGATTCAGGGGTTTGTGATTCGAACAAAATTCAAACTTTAGCGTAAAGAGCAAGGTATTGACAAGGGAGCGAACTACCTAATATACGTAATAAAAACATACGAACATAGAAATTCGTTACGTAAGTTAATTCGTCAGTTACGTCAGAGGAAAATTATAAGAAAGCCAAACAGCCAAAAAAGCAGAATTTCGTTTTAATTATTCATGTACGGTGAGCCAAGATCAAAGCTGCATTAATTCAAAAACGTTCAGAAATTAACTAAAAAAACTATTTTTTTTTAACTGAAAGTAAGGAGCGACATTAAAACTTAAAACAAACAGAAATTATTCCGTATATGAAAGGGACTGTCCCCTCCTCAACGCCTCGCTCTTTACGCTAACGTTTTTTATTGTTTAAAAAAATAAAGTTGTGAGACAGAGTTAAACTTTAGCACAAAGAGTGAGGCGTTGAGGAGGGGACAGCCCCTTTCATATACGGAATAATTTCTGTTCGTTTTAAGTTTGAATATCGCTCCTTACTTTCAGTTAGAAAAACTTGTTTTTTTTAGTTAATCCATTGCAAAATCCAAAACGTAATCATCACTGCTATCATTTTCAGTTTGTTTGGTTCGTTACACCTGGGCTTATCTTTCGTCATTATGAAGCACGTCTCACCGAACCTTTGTTTTTTTTTAACAAAGGTAAGGGGCACGTCGCAGACTTCTATATATAGATTTGCCCTGTCGCTTGTCTTCTAAATGCAAACAATTTGAACCTTTTCTTAATATAATGATGTTTAAATGGACGTTAAATTAGAAGTGTGCGTTTGTAAAATTACATTTTTTTTTTATTGGACCTTTAACTTTGGCCTGGGCTTGTCTTATTTCATTATTAAATAAAAAAAAAACTTTTCCACAAAGCAAGTTTTTCAAATAATAGTAAAGAACTCCTTTAAACCAAAAATGAGCAAAAATAAAATCAAATTATCTACCAAGCGTGAAACTACCACAAATCAGAATCAATAAATCAATGAAACTCAAAACAAACAGAAATTACAATAAATAACCGAGTCAAACTCAAAACAAGCAGAAATTAACATGAGTAGGGGGTCAAAACTCCCATGCCTTCCCAAGGAAAGAACATAACTTCCACTTTACTGAAAAAATATAAATGTTTTTGCTTTTAAAATTTTTTTTTTCTTTTCAAATAATATTAATATTTTGATTACTAATTATCAGTATATGTATATTAAACTGACAATGCACATTCATTTGTATTTTTTTCAATATTAATTAAAAAAAAACTATTTCCACAAAATAAGTTTTTCAAAGAATAGTAAAGAACTTTATTGAACCAAAAATGAGCAGAAATAAAATCAAATAATCTACTAAGCGTTAAACTACCACAAATCAGCATCGATAAATAAATGAAACCCAAAACGAACAGGAATTGCAATAAATAACCGAGCCAAACTCAAAACGAGCAGAAATTAACATGAGTTGGGCTCAAAAGCCCTATGCCTTCCCAAGGCCAGAACATAATTTTCCCCTTTACTGAAAAAATTAAATTTTTTTACTTTTATAACTTTAATAAATCAAATAATTTATAAATTTTGATTACTAAATATCAGTATATGTATATTAAACTCACAATGCAAATTCATTTGTATTTTTTTCAGTAAAGTGCAAATTATGTTCTGGCCTTGGGAAGCCATAGTGGTTTTGAGCCCTAATCATGTTAATATCTGCTCGTTTTGAGTTTGACTCGGTTATTTATTGTAATTTCTGTTCGTTTTGGGTTTTATTTATTTATCGATGCTGATTTGTGGTAGTTTAACGCTTAGTAGTTTATTTGATTTTATTTCTTCTCATTTTTGGTTAAATAGAGTTCTTTACTTTTCTTTGAAAAATAGGAAAAAGTTTTTTAATTAATTTCTGTTCGTTTTATATTGACATAATTTTTTCAGGTAAAAAGAAAATATTACTATAAATCTTTTCGTTTTTTTCAGACTTTATAGTTTGGCCGGCTATTTGTATGCTAGAGAAAACTTTTCAACAATTTTTAACAAGATACAACCTTCTGGACACAAATAGTAGTGTTTAATTTAGTTTCATACCTCCTCTAGTTGACTTGAAATAGAAAACTTGATACCATTTGCAAAAAAATGGTTTACTTTCATTGATAGCTTGGACACACTTACATTATTTTGATTTGGTTAAATCTTAAGAGTAGAAATAGCTCCGAAAGTTTGAACATAATACCCTCGGTCGTTCTTGGGATACTGCTGAGATACCTTATTGGGAATTAGCAATAACACAGTGCATCTTGATTTAAGCTTAAGGCAACATTTAGTTTTGAATCATAATAGGCAAATGGGAGGGTGGGGGTGGGAGGGGGACTAGTTGCTCTCCAATCACTTTTAACTACTGAAAAGGGCATTACCCTTCTCTATTTTCAATTGAATTAGCCCTTTTCAAAGTTCCTACGACAACTCCTTCGATACGAAGTGCCCTGGTATAAAAAAAAATCAATAATATATTGTACCCCCATCAATCTTTACTATAAAAAGTCAAGGATTCCAATCACTTTTGCCTATTAAAAAGGGCACTAGCCTTTTCAGTTTCCAATTGAATGACCCCTTTTTGAGTTACTACAACAATGCTTTCTACAAACACCTTACATACCCCCAGGGAGTAAATTACAACCCTTGCCCTGAGGGCTGGGAGGGGGTTTTCATCCGCAAAGACCTAATTTCCAGAATATTCAACTATGTTAAACAAAACGTCTATCTCAAAATTTTGATTCGATGTGTTTTGGGAAATGGTGGGCGTAAGAGGGGCGTTAGTTGCTCTCCAATCACTTTCAACTATTAAAAAAGGTACTAGCCATTTCAATTTCCTATCGAAAGAGCTCTTTTGAAGTTTCTACGACAACACTTTCAATAAAAATCTTATATACCCCCAGGACCTAACTTTCAGCCCTTGCCCTAAGGGCTGTGGGGGAGTGTTCCGGAACTTTCAAGTTCGTTAAGGAAAATTTCTATCTTAAAATTTAAATTGGATGTGTTTGGGGATATGGAGGGTGTGAAAGGGGTGTTGGTTATCCTCCAACCACTTTCGACTATTTAACAGGGAACAACCCCTTCTAATTTCAAATCGAATGAGCCCTTATTGAAGTTTCTACAACATCACCTTCTATATAAACCTTATATGCCCCAGGGCATAACTTACAACCCTTGCCTGGCGGGCTCTGAGGGGGTTATCTTCTTCAAAGAACTAGTTTCTAAAAATTTTATGTGCATGTGTTTGGGGTAAAGATGGGCGTGAGAGGGGGGTTAGTCACCCTCAAATCAGGGGAAAAGAAAATAATACTTTAAATCTTTTCGTTTTTTTAAAGACTTTATAGTCTGGCCTGCTATTTTTATGCTGGAGAAAAATTTTCAGTAATTTTTAACAACATACACCCTTTTAAAAATCTAGACACATATAGTAGTGTTTAATTTAGTTTCATACCTCCTCTAGCTTACCTGAAATAGAAAACTAGATACCATTCGATAAGAAATCTGTTTACTTTTTTTGATAGCTTGGATACACCTACGCTATTTTTATTTGGTTAATTTTTAAGAGCAGAAGTAGACCCGAAAGTTAGAACATAATACTCTCAGTCGTTCTTGGGATATTGCTGAGATGCCTTATTGGAAATTAGCATTAACACAGTGGATTTTGATTTAATCTTAAGGCAACATTTACTTTTAAACATAATGGGCAAATGAGAGGGTAGCCATGGGAGGGGGATTATTTGCCCTCCAAACACTTTCGACTGTTAAAAGGGGCATTAGCCCTTTCTATTTTCAATCGAATGAGCCCTTTTCGAAGTTCTACCACAACCCCTTTGATACGAAGAGCCCTGGTCTAAACAAAAAGAAAAAAAATAATACATTGTACCCACATCGATCTTTACTATAAAAATGTCAAGCCTTCCAATCACTTTTGACACTCTGCAAACACCACTTGTGCATTATACAGTACACATCGAAGAAGTAAAGCTATCCGTTATTAAAATTCTTTTTTTGTCATCTACATCTCTCCTAGTATCAACTTTTTAGTATAGTATAACGTTAAACTCTATTTTAAATTGACAACACTGTTCAAAAAACCACTTGTGTATTATACAGTATACATCGAAGAAGTAAAGCTATCCGTTATTAAAATTCTTTTCTTGCCACCTACATCTCTCTTAGTATCAACTGTTTAGTATATTATAACTTTAAACTCATCAAGCGCACGTAACCTCGTCTAAATTAACCTTAAAAGATGAAACAAAGCTATGTCGACTTTGCATGTCTCTCACTTAGCACGTAATCTCGTCTAAATTAACCTTAAAAAAAGAAATAATGTCAATTTTGACTATGTCGACTTTGCATGTCTTTCTCACTATGTATGCGCCGTCGCGGTGTACACTCCATGTCTTTCCCGGTTTTTTGTTTGTCTAAATCTACGTATTTGTATGTGTTTTTATCTGATGTATCCGATAATAAGTTTGAAAACGAATTAATTCTTTCTGTTACTTAGATTTTGCATTACAAGTGGCGTTTGAACAGTGTTGTCAGTTTAAAATAGAGTCTAACGTTATAGTATACTAAAAAGTTGATACTAAGAGAGATGTAGATGGCAAGAAAATAATTTTAATACTGAAATTCAGAACAAACCTTATAAATCCTTGAAAATCATTTAGTAAGGTGTATGTGAGTACGAACCATCAAGGATCATAAGCACAAACGACCCTAACCAGCAGAAACCAACCCCCCAAAGGTCCCCTATCCCCAAACTTGAAGGGCGCCCCCCATCCCCTCCAACTTTTTGGCCCCCTCCCCTCATTTTTTAAAAACATTTTTTCAATTTCTTTTTAATTTTGTTTCATTATTTTCTTTTTTTAACATGATATATTTTGTCAACATTTTTTTCTTTTTTTTTATACATGTCTTCGAATGAGATGAAACACACTTAAAACAAAACAAACAAATTATAGTTAAATTCTATTAAATTTTCAAAGTTGATATTGAATTTCTTTTGTTGAAATACAAGAGTTGGAATATTTCAGTAGTGTTTTGTCGTGGTTTACCTGGTCACACTTACATTCTCTTGATTTTTCAAAGTTCATTTTGGGTTTGATTCATTGAAATGAAAGAGTTGGAATATTTCAGTAATGTTTTGTCATGGTTTACCTTGTCACAGTTACATTCTCTTGAGTTTTCAAAGATCATTTTGGATTTCTTTCGTTGAAATGCAAGTTTGAATATTTCAGTAGTGTTTTGTCGTGGTTTACATTGTTACAGTTACATTCTCTTGATTTTTCAAAGTTCATTTTGGATTTCTTTCGTTGAAATGCAAGTTTGAATATTTCAGTAGTGTTTTGTCGTGGTTTACATTGTCACAGTTACATTCTCATTTTCAAAGTTCATTTTGGATTTCTTTCGTTGAAATGAAAGAGTTGGAATATTTCAGTAGTGTTTTGTCGTGGTTTACCTTGTCACACTTAAATTCTCTTGATTTCAGTGTTCATTTTGGGTTTCTTTCATTGAAATGCAAGAGTTGGAATATTTCAGTATTGTTTTGTTATGGTTTACCTTGTCACAGTTACATTCTCTTGATTTTTCAAAGTTCATTTTCGATTTCTTTCGTTGAAATGTAAGTTTGAATATTTCAGTAGTGTTTTTTCGTGGTTTACATTGTCACAGTTATAATTTCTTGATTTTTCAAAGTTCATTTTGGATTTGTTTCGTTGAAATGCAAGAGTTGGAATATTTCAGTAGTGTTTTTTCTTGGTTTACCTTGTCACACTTACATTCTCTTGATTTTCAAAGTTCATTTTGGGTTTCTTTCAATGAAATGCAAGAGTTGGAATATTTCAGTAGTGTTTTGTTATGGTTTACCTTGTCACAGTTACATTCTCTTGATTTTTCAAAGTTCATTTTGGATATCTTTCGTTGAAATGCAAGTTTGAATATTTCAGTACTGTTTTGTTATGGTTTGCATTGTCACAGTTATATTGTCTTAATTTTTCAAAGTTCATTTTGGATTTCTTTCGTTGAAACGCAAGAGTTGAAATATTTCAGTAGTGTTTTGTCGTGGTTTACCTTGTCACAAAAATATTCGTTTGATTTTTCAAAGTTCATTTTTTTGTCGTGGTTTACCTTGTCACAGTTACATTCTTTTGATTTTTCAAAGTTCATTTTGGATTTCTTTCGTTGAAATGCAAGAGTTGGAATATTTCAGTAGTGGTTTGTCGCGGTGATTTGACCTGCAAAGTCGACATAGTCCAAATCGACATTATTTTATTTTTTAGGGTTAATTTAGACGAGTTTACGTGCGCGCACGTAACCTCGTCTAAATTAACCTTAAAAAATGAAATGAAGCTGTGTCGACTTTGCATGTCTATCTCACTATATATGCGCCGTCTTTTCCTATGTATCCGAGAAATGAATGTTGATATGGAATTTAATCACTCCTATACTTAGATTTTGTGAAATTGCTGTATTGTCTGTCTAGGAAGCGACATCAATCGATAATGAATGTTAATAAAGAATTTGTTAAATTTTTTTTTCATAATTTCCTGAATTAAATTTTTGTATTGTGTATCCAAGAGGTGAATTCAAGAAAGAGTTTGTTACTTACTTATTGTTTTACTTACTTACAGTTTTTTTTTCATAATGACATATCCAACAACGGATGTTGATAAAGAATTTATTCATTCTGATAGTATTTTCGTGTTTTTTGCGAGCCATTCGTACTATACCTTAAACTCATTCAGATATATCCTTGATAAAAAAAAATTCTGTCCGACATAACCGACAAATGATGTTTCCAGCTCATTCATTTCAACGAAAGAAATCTAAAATAAACTTTGAAAAACCAAGAGAGTCTAACTGACAAGGTAAACTAATACAAAACACTACTGAAATATTCCAACTCTTGCATTTCAACAAAAGAAATTCAAAATGAACTTTGAAAAATCAAGAGAATATAACTGTGACAAGGTTAACCACGACAAACCACTACTGAAATATTCCAACTCTTGCATTTCAACGAAAGAAATCCAAAATGAACTTTGAAAAATCAAAAGAATGTAACTGTGACAAGGTAAACCACGACAAAAAAATGAACTTTGAAAAATCAAACGAATATAACTATGACAAGGTAAACCACGACAAAACACTACTGAAATATTCCAACTCTTGCATTTCAACGAAAGAAATCCTAAATGAACTTCGAAAAATCAAGAGAATGTAAGTGTGACAATGTAAATCATAACAAAAAACTACTGAAATATTCAAACTTGCATTTCAACGAAAGATATCCAAAATGAACTTTGAAAAATCAAGAGAATGTAACTGTGACAAGGTAAACCATAACAAAACACTACTGAAATATTCCAACTCTTGCATTTCATTGAAAGAAATTCGAAAAGAGCTTTGAAAATCAAGAGAATGTAAGTTTGAGAAGATAAACAACGAAATAACACTACTGAAATATTCCAACTCTTGCATTTCAACGAAACAAATAAAAAATGAACTTTGAAAAATCAAGAAATTGTAACTGTGACAATGTAAACCACGACAAAACACTACTGAAATATTCAAACTTACATTTCAACGAAAGAAATCCAAAATGAACTTTGAAAAATCAAGAGAATGTAACTGTGACAAGGTAAACAATAACAAAAAACTACTGAAATATTCTAACTCTTGCATTTCAATGAAAGAAACCCAAAAGGAACTTTGAAAATCAAGAGAATTTAAGTGTGACAAGGTAAACCACGACAAAACACTACTGAAATATTCAAACTTGTATTTCAACGAAAGAAATCCAAAATGAACTTTGAAAAATCAAGAGAATGTAACTGTGACAAGGTAAACCATAACAAAACTCTACTGAAATATTCCATCTCTTGCATTTCAATAAAAGAAACCCAAAATGAACTTTGAAAAATCAAGAGAATGTAACTGTGACAATGTAAACCACGACAAAACACTACTGAAATATTCCAACTTGCATTTCAAGGAAAGAAATCCAAAATGAACTTTGAAAAATCAAGAGAATGTAACTCTGACAATGTAAATGACGACAAAATACTACTGAAATATACAAACTTGCATTTCAACGAAAGAAATCTAAAATGATCTTTGAAAATCCAATAGCATGTAACTCTAACAAGGTAAACCATGACAAAACACTACTGAAATATTCCAACTCTTACATTTCAATGAAAGAAACCCAAAATGAACTTTGAAAAATCAAGAGAATGTAAGTGTGACAAGGTAAACCACGACAAAACACTACTGAAATATTCCAACTCTTGCATTTCGAAGAAAGAAATCCAAAATGAACTTTGAAAAATCATGAGAATGTAAGTGTGACAAGGTAAACCACGACAAAACAGTACTGAAATATTCCAACTCTTGTATTTCAACGAAAGAAATCCAAATTGAACTTTGAAAAATCAAGAGAATGAACTATGATTTTTTAGTTTTTTTTTAAGTATGTTTCATCTCATTCGAAGACATGTATAAAAAAAAATAAGTTGAAAAAATATATAATGTTAAAAAAAGAAAATAATGAAAAAAAAAAATCAAAAACAAAATTCAAAAAATATGGGGGGAGGGGAGGGGGCGCTCTTCGAGTTTGGGGTTAGGGGACCTTTGGGGGGTTGGTGTCTGCTGGTTAGGGTCATTGGTGCTTATGATCCTTGATGGTTCGTACTCACATACACCTTACTACTTGATTTGCAAGAATTTCTAAGGTTTGTTCTGAATTTCATTATTAAAATTATTTTCTTGCCATCTATATCTCTCTTAGTATCAACTTTTTAGTATTTTAGACTTTTAATTTTTAGTTTTTTAGACTCTATTTTAAACTGACAACACTGTTCAAATGCCACTTGTGTATTATACAGAACACATCGAAGAAGTAAAGCTATCCATTTATAAAATTCTTTTATTGTCACCTACATCTCTCTTATTATCATCTCTTTTGTATAGTATAATGTTAGACTCTATTTTAAACTGACAACACTGTTCAAACGCCATTGAGGTTACCTTAACTACTAATCACTTTAACCCTTTTTCTCCATCGTCATACTATCCAATTTGCAAATGTTATCTAGCTCTGTTTTTTTCCCTATTATTCAAATAACATCGTTCGTATAGTCCCATTCGCGAATCCCTTATCCCTTTTTGCAAATGTCAATCAAACAATTCTGATTGTAGCATCCATAAAAACGTGGAGTTGAAGCAAACTTGTCTAACAAGCTAGACTTCAGGAATCAGTGGGGAATCCCTGCTCGTACTGCTCGCTTTTTGCAATGTGCACTTGGAAGGAACATGCATATTCTTATTAAATTGATATCATTAGCAAAAAACCACTCTGGTTGTGTTATATAGTCTCGACTATGCTCTCAAAACATCTTGGACCACTTTATATGTTTGCCAGCTCTTTTAAAATGCCCACGTGAAACTGTAGTGTCTAAGGCGTAGGTTTTCCTGTCCCGTTTCTTGTACAGTTCAAATCTTATACAACCTTGACTATACTCTCAAAATTTTTTTGACCACTTTATAGGTTTGCCAGCTTTTTTGAAATGTCCACGTGTAACTGTAGTGTGTCAGGCGTAGGTTTTCCTGTCCCGTTTCCTGTACAGTTCAAATCTTATACAACCTTGACTATACTCTCAAAACGTGTTTGACCACTTTATAGGTTTGCCAGCTTTTTTAAAATGTCCACGTGAAACTCTAGTGTCTCAGGTGTAAATTTCCATGTAAGTTTCATATTCCCTATATAGATACTACTATTGACGACCAACTTTGTTTCTTTTAATTGTTCAGGTATTGGGACAAAAACTTCTTCTTTTTCCATGGCTTGTCTTTTGGCATTATGAAAGACATATCGCAGAACCTTTTTTTCTATTAATTAATTGAAAAAAAAACTTTTTTTCGCAAAATAAAGTTTTCTAAGAAAAGTAAAGAGCTCTATTAAACCAGAAATGAGCAAAAACAGAATCCAATAATCTACCAAGCGTCTAACTACCACAAATCAGCATCGATAAATAAATGACACCCAAACCGAACAGAAATTACAATAAATAACCGAGTCAAAGTCAAAACGAGCAAAAATAAACATGAATGGGGCTAAAAACCCCTATGCCTTCCCAAGGCCAGAACATTATTAGCACTCTACTGAAAAAATATAAATGTTTTTATTTTTATAACCATAATAAATCAAATAATATTAACATTTTGATAACTAAATATCAGTGTATATATTTTAAACTGACAATTGACATTCATTTGTATTTTTTCAGTTAAGTGCAAATTATGTCCTGGCCTTGGGAAGGCATAGGGGTTTTGAGAAATTAACTCGTGTTAATTTCTGCTCGTTTTGAGTTTGACTCGGTTATTAATTATAATTTCTGTTCGTGTTGGGTTTCATTTATTTATCGATGCTGATTTGTAGTATTTTCAAGCTTGGTAGATTATTTGATTTTATTTTTGCTCAATTTTGGCTTAATGGAGCTCTTCCCTTTTCTTTGAAAAACTTATTTTGTGAAGAAAGTTTTGTTTCATTAATTTCTCTTCGTTTTATATTGACACAGTCTATTCAGGGAAAAAGAAAATAATACTTAAATCTTTTCGTTTTTTAAAGAATTTATAGTTTGGCCTGCTATTTGTATGCTGGAGAAAATTTTTCAGCAATTTTAACAACATACACCCTTTTTAAAATCTGATCAGAAACGGTAGTTTTTAATTTAGTTTCATACCTCCTCTAGTTGACCTGAAATAGAAAACTTGATAACATTCGTAACAAAATCTGTTCACTTTCTTTGATAGCTTGGATACACTTACGCTACTTTGATTTGGTTAAATTTTAAGAGCAGAAGTAAGCCCCGAAAGTTTGAACATACTGCTGACATGCCTTATTGGGAATTAGCATTAACACAGTGCATTTTGGTTTAATACTAAGGCAACATTTAGGTTTTAAACATAATGGACAAATGGGAGGGTGGGCGTGGGAGGAGGACTAGTTGCCCCGCAATCACTTTTGACTATTAAAAAGGGCATTAGTCCTTTCTAGTTACAATCGAATGAGCCCTTTTCAAAGTTCCTGCGACAACTCCTTCCATACAAAGTGCCCTGGTCAAAAAAAAAAAAAAAAAAAAAAAAAATAAAAAAAAAAAATAAAACATTGTACCCACAGTAGTAATAGTGTATACAGTTTCACACCTACAAGAATATAAAGTACAGTTTCACGCCTACAAGAATATACAGTGTGATTTCACGTAAACATTTTAAAAAAGCTGGCAAACCTATAAAGTGGTCAAAATGGTTAACGATAACAAACATGTTTTCAACCAGATGGGGTTTTTGAAGCACATTCAGCATGGCGTGTTTTATTTTTATTTTTAATATTTTTTTTTGGCAATTGACATTTTTTTTTGATAACAAGTACCATTCATTGTGATCATAGCTATAAAAAAGGGTATATAATTAGCTAATTGTATCTTATTAATTTGGAGAAAAAAAAGGGATATTGGATTCGCGAATTGGACTATACGAACGATATTATTAGAATAATAGGGAAAAACAGAGCTAGATAGCATTTGCAATTGTATCGTATAAAAACGGAGAAAGAGTTAAAGTGATTAGCAGTTAAGGTAACCTCAATGGCGTTTGAACAGCGTTGTCAGTTTAAAATAGACTCTAACGTTATAGTATACTAAAAATTTGATACTAAGAGAGATGTAGATGGCAAGAAAAGAATTTTAATAACGGATAGCTTTGCTTCTTTGATGTGTACTGTATAATACACAAGCGGTGTTTTAACAGTGTTTTCAATTTAAAATAGAGTTTAAAGTTATAATATACTAAAAAGTTGATACTAAGAGAGATGTAGGTGACAAGAAAAGAATTTTAATAACGGATAGCTTTACTTCTTCGATGTGTACTGTATAATACACAAGTGGTTTTTGAACAGTGTTGTCAATTTAAAATAGAGTTTAACGTTATACTATACTAAAAAATTGATACTAGGAGAGATGTAGATGACAAAAAAAGAATTTTAATAACGGATAGCTTTACTTCTTCGATGTGTACTGTATAATGCAAAAGTGGTGTTTGAACAGTGTTGTCAATTTAAAATAGAGTTTAACGTTATACTATACTAAGAAGTTGATACTAAGAGAGATGTAGATGGCAAGAAAAGAATTTTAATAACGGATAGCTTTACTTCTTTGATGTGTATTGTATAATACACAAGTGGTGTTTGAACAGTGTTGTCAATTTGAAGAAGAGTTTAACGTTATACTATACTAAAAAGTTGATACTAAGAGAGATGTAGAGGGCAACTTCTTCGATGTGTTCTGTATAAAACACAAGTGGTGGAGTGATGGGAGCGGGGTGTCTTAGAGTACTTATAGTGCTGTACTGTGGGGTGACTTGCTAGCGAAAAACCCGTGTGGATGACTTGAAATAAAATTTTTTAACAAGAAATCTCTGAAAAAATATTTTTTTTGGGGGGTTGGGGTGGGGTGGGGTGGGTTGATGGCAGAAGGATCTCTTAGAGTAGTTATAGTGTGATAGTGGGGGGCGATTTGCTAGCGAAAAACCCGTGTGGATGACTTGAAATAAAAATTTTTAACAAGAAATCTCTGAAAAAATATTTTTGGGGGGATGGTTGATGGCAGAAGGATCTCTTAGAGTAATTATAGTGTGATAGTGGGGGGCGAGTTGCTAGCGAAAAACCCGTGTGGATGACTTGAAATAAAAAATTTTAAAAAGAAATCTCTGAAAAAAATATTTTTGGGGGGATGGGTTGATGGTAGAAGGATCTCTTAGGGTAGTTCTAGTGTGATAGTGGGGGGCGAGTTGCTAGCAAAAAACCCGTGTGGATGACTCGAAATAAAAATTTTTAACAAGAAATCTCTGAAAAATATTTTTGGGGGGATGGGTTGATGGTAGAAGGATCTCTTAGAGTAGTTATAGTGGGATAGTGGGGGGGGAGTTGCTAGCGAAAAACCCGTATGGATGACTTGAAATAAAAATTTTTAACAAGAAATCTCTGAAAAAATATTTTTGGGGGATGGGTTGATGGCAGAAGGATCTCTTAGAGTAGTTATAGTGTGATAGTGGGGGGCGAATTGCTTGCGAAAAAACCCGAATGAATGAGTTGAAATAAATTTTTTAACTAGAAATGGCTGAAAAGTGTTTTTTTTTGGGGGGGCATAGGGCGATGACAGAGGGGTGTCTTAGCATAGTTAGAGTGTGAGAGTGGGGGTCGAATTGCTAGCCTAAAATCTGAGGTAATAAGGGTTTTTGACCGTAAACTCTAGTTTCTAGTAAAAAAATTATGGAAATACAATTCTCTGGTTCAAATGTGAAACTTAAGTCCAGTTATGAATCGGAAAATAAACTATTTCTGTAAAATCTGAGCTAATAAGGGTTTTTGACCGTAAACTCTGGGGGGCGAGTTGCTAGCGAAAAACCCGTGTTGATGACTTGAAATAAAAAATTTTAACAAGAAATCTCTGAAAAAATATTTTTGGGGGGATGGGTTGATGGCAAAAGGATCTCTTAGATTAGTTATAGTGTGATAGTGGGGGGGGGGAGAATTCCTTGTGAAAAAACCCGAATGAATGAGTTGCTAGAAATGGCGGAAAAGTGTTTTTTTTTGGGGGGGGGGCGATGACAGTGGGGTGTCTTAGCGTAGTTATATTGTGATAGTGGGGGTCGATTGCTAGCCTAAAATCTGAGCTAATAAGGGTTTTTGACCGTAAACTCTAGTTTCTTGTAAGAAAATTATGGAAAATACAATTCTCTGGTTCAAATGTGAAACTTAAGTCCAGTTATGAATCGAAAAATAAACTTTCTGTAAAATCTGAGCTAATAAGGGTTTTTGACCGTAAACTCTAGTTTTTTGTAAGAAATTTATGGAAAATACAATTTGTTGGCTCATAGGTGAAACTTAAGTTCAGTTATGGATCGAAAAATAAACTATTTCCATAAAATTTGAGCTAATAAGGGTTTTTGACCGTAAACTCTACTTTTTTGTAAGAAAATTATGGAAAATACAATTCTCTGGCTCAAATGTGAGACTTAAGTCTATTTTTGGATTGACAAATAAAACTATTTCCGTAAAATCTGAGCTAATAAGGGTTTTGACCGTAAACTCTAGTTTTTTGTAAGAAAATTATGAAAAATAAAATTTTTTGGCTTATAGGTAAAACTTAAGTTCAGTTATGGATCGAAAAATAAACTATTTCTATAAAATCTGAGCTAATAAGGGTTTTTGACCGTAAACTCTACTTTTTTGTAAGAAAATTATGGAAAATACAATTCTCTAGCTCAAATGTAAGACTTAAGTCTATTTTTGGATTGACAAATAAAACTGTTTATGTAAAATCTGAGCTAATAAGGGTTTTTGACCGTAAACTCTAGTTTTTTATAAGAAAATTATGGAAAATACAATTTTTTGGCTCATAGGTGAAACTTAAGTTCAGTTATGGATGGAAAAATAAACTATTTATATAAAATCTGAGCTAATAAGGGTTTTTGACCGTAAACTCTACTTTTTTGTAAGAAAATTATGGAAAATACAATTCTCTGGTTCAAATGTGAAACATAAGTCAAGTTATGAATCGAAAAATAAACTATTTCTGTAAAATCTGAGCTAATAAGGGCTTTTGACAGTAAACTCTAGTTTTTTGTAAGAAAATTATGGAAAATACAATTCTCTGGTTCAAATGTGAAACTTAAGTCTATTTTTGGATCCAAAATAAAACTATTTCCGTAAAATCTGAGCTAATTAGTGTTTTTGACCGTAAACTCTAGTTTTTTGTAGGAAAATCATGGAAAATACAATTCGCTGGTTCAAATGTGAAACTTAGGTCCATTTTGAATCGAAAAATAAAACTATTTCCGTAAAATCTAAGCTAATAAGGGTTTTTGACCGTTAAATCAAGTTTTTTGCAAGAAAATTGTGGAAAATGCAATTCGTTGGCTCATATGTAAAACTTAAGTCCAGTTATGGATCGAAAAATAAACCATTTCTATAAAATCTGAGCTAATAAGGGTTTTTGACCGTAAACTCTAGTTTTTTGTAAGAAAATTAAGGAAAATACAATTCTCTGATTCCAATCTGAATTTTAAGTCCAGTAATGAATCGAAAAATGAACTATTTCTGTAAAATCTGAGCTAATAAGGGTTTTGACCGTAAACTCTAGTTTTTTGTAAGAAAATTATGGAAAATACAATTCTCTTGTTCAAATGTGAAACTTAAGTCCATTTTTGGATCTAAAAATAAAACTATTTCCGTAAAATCTGAGCTAATAAGGGTTTCTGACCGTAAACTCTAGTTTTTTGTAAGAAAATTATGGAAAATACAATTCTCTGGTTCAAATGTGAAACTTAAGTCTATTTTTGGATTGAAAAATAAAACTATTTCCGTAAAATCTGAACTAATAAGGGTTTTTGACCGTAAACTCTAGTTTTTTGTAGGAAAATAATGGAAAATACAATTCTCTGGTTCAAATGTGAAACTTAGGTCCATTTTGAATCGACCTAATTCAATATTTTTTTCATAAAAACAAACTATTTTTTTAAACTTCGAAATTATTCAACTTTATTTTTTTTTATTCTTTTTTGTACGTATCTTAAAATGACAGAATATGCTTACTACTCTAACAATTGTACTCTATGATTGGTCAGAGACACGATGTGGCTTTCCCACTGGTATTCTATGACCGGTTATCTACACTACCTAGTCTATTGCATGTATTAAATCAGTATTTTTTACGCAGTGGAACGATAAAAACATAAGTCATAGCTTTAAAAAAAAGGGAAGATGGAGCATTTTAATAAAGTTTGCTCACATAACAAGGTTATTGTAGCATTGAATGCCGACAAGGAGAAGTATTTAAACTATGAAACAAGTACAAGTGGTAGCACTATTGGAAATGTATGCATGCATTGTCATGACAGTAAGGAATTAAATTTCTTTGGAATACCGAAAAAATTCAACTCTTATGTTGGTGGTTATGCGAGATTGAGATCTCCAGAGATGATTGCACTCAAAGAGAATGCCAACATAAAAATAATCATTGATAATAGAGGACAACTCCTTGCTTCTGTTGCAGGTAACACATTACCTACTGATACATCCAATCGTCAGCTTTCGGGTATTAACATTCAACGGAAGGTCAATAAAAGAAAGGCCTACTCTTCTACTAATATCGTAAACCATATCTTGTCTACGTGCCGAAACTGTTACCTGTGTAAAAATAATGTAATAATAGACTTTATATTAAAAATATAATGGGCATTGTCAGAAAATATCACTATGGAATATAAAGATGAATCGATGAAAAACAAAGTACCACCAAACATTACTGCCATTGATCAAACAGTCAATGAACCAAATAATACCAAAGACGAAAAGCATATTGAGCCTGTTGATGACACACCAGTAAAAATTGTGTATGACTCAAAATGGAATAATGATTATTCTACTGATTACGAACTAAGAGAAGACAATAGCTACAATATCAAGAGAGAACATGGTGAACTATTTTATGGAACAGATTCAAAATGTCTAAAGTTAATCATTGATATTAATAATGTATCATAATATATTTTTGTATTAATATTCTACATAGCATTATTTCATTAAAAATATTACATTGTTATGTGTTCATCATTCTTAGAGTAAGCTAGCATATCAAACGCTTAGAATGTCTATTAAAACATCGGAGATGTAAGAAAAGGAATTTGCATACATCTATTGTCAGAAACATGGGATAACATTAACAAAATCTAGGTATCAGAATGAATAAATTCTTTATCAACATCCATTGTTGGATATGTCATTATGTCATTATAAGAAAGATGTAAGTAAGTAAGTAAGTAAGTAACAAACTCTTTCTTGAATTCACCTCTTGGATACACAATACAGGAATTTTATTCAGGAAATTATGAAAAAAAATTAACAAATTCTTTATTAACATTCATTATCGATTGAAGTCGCTTCCTAGACAGACCATACAGCAATTTCACAAAATCCAAGCATAAGAGTGATTAAATTCTATATCAACATCCATTTCTCGGATACAAAGGAAAAAGTTGACGAAATCTAAGTGTTAGAGTGAATAAACTTTAGTTGTCAACATATTTTGTCAGATACATCAAATAAAATTGACAGAATCCAAGTGTCAGAGTGAATAATCTTTTTATCAACATCCTATGCCAGATACATCAAATACAACTGAAAAAATCTAAATTTCAGAATGATTAAATGCTTTAACAACATCCTTTATCGGATATGTCGGATAAAATTGAGAAAATCTAAGTATCAGAGTGACTAAATTCTATATCAGCATCCTTTTCTAGGATACATAGGATAAAATATCGGATAAAATTGACAAAATCTAAGTATCAGATTGATTAAATTCTATATCAACATCCATTTCTCAGGTACATGGGATAACATTGACAAAATCTAGGTATCAGAATGAATAAATTCTTTATCAACATCCGTTGTTGGATATGTCATTGTGTCATTATGAAAAAATTGTAAGTGAGTAAGTAAGTAACAAACTCTTTCTTGAATTCACCTCTTCGATACACAATACAGAAATTTAAATCAGGAAATTATGAAAAAAAATTTAACAAATTCTTTATTAACATTCATTATCAATTGAAGTCGCTTCCTAGACAGACAATACAGCAATTTCACAAAATCTAAGTATAAGAGTGATTAAATTCTATATCAACATTCATTTCTCGAATACATAGGAAAAAATCGACAAAATATAAGTTTTTGGAGTGAATAAATTTTTTTTGTCAGAATGTTTTGTCAGATACATCGAATAGAATTGACAGAATATAAGTGTCTGAGTGAATAATTTTTTTTTATCAACAATCTTTGGTATATACATTAAATAAAATTGACAAAATCTAAATTTCAGAATGAATAAATGCTTTAACAACATCCTTTATCGGATATGTCGGATAAAATTGACAAAATCTAAGTATCAGAGTGACTAAATTCTGTATCAGCATTCTTTTTTCGGATACATAGGATAAAATATCAGATAAAATTGACAAAATGTAAGTATCAGATTGATTTTTTTATCAACATCTTTTATCAGTTACAACAATTATAATTATAAAAATCTAAATATAAGAGTCAATAAATGCTTTTTCAGCATCCTTTGTCGGATATGTTGAATAAAATATGCAAAGTCGACATAGCTTTATTTCATTTTTTAATGTTAATTTAGACGAGGTTACGTGCACGCACGTAAATAGTTTAAATACTTCTCCTTGTCGGCATTCAATACTACAATAACCTTGTTATGTGAACACACTTTATTAAAATGCTCCATCGTCACTTTTTTTAAAGGTATGACTTATGTGTTTATCGTTCCATTGCGTACAAAATACTGATTTAATACATGCAATAGACTAGGTAGTGTCGATAACCGGACATAGAATACCAGTGGGAAAGCCAAATCGTGTCTCTGACCAATCATAGAGTACAATTTTTATAGACGTAAGCATATTTTGTAATTTTAAGATACGTACAAAAAAAAAATTAAATAAAGTTGAATAATTTCGAAGTTTAAAAAAAAATAGTTTGTTTTTATGAAAAAAACACTGAAATAGAACCATCAGTCCTCATCATTATGAGTATCCAAAACTGGACTTAAGTTTCACATTTGAACTAGAGAATTGTATTTTCCATAAATTTCTTACAAAAAACTAGAGTTTACGGTCAAAAACCCTCATTAGCTCAGATTTTACGGAAATAGTTTTATTGTTCGATCTAAAAATAGACTTAAGTTGCACATTTGAACCAGAGAATTGTATTTTCCATAATTTTTTTACAAAAAAAAGAGTTTACGGTCAAAAACCCTTATTAGCTTAGATTTTATAGAAATAGATTTATTTTTCGATCCAAAATGAACCTAAGTTTCACATTTGAATCAGAGAATTGTATTTTCCATAATTTTCTCACAAAAAAAACTAGAGTTTACGGTCAAAAACCCTTATTAGCTCATATTTTACGGAAATAGTTTTATTTTTTGATCCAAAAATAGACTTAAGGTTCACATTTGAACCAGAGAATTGTATTTTCCATAATTTTCTTACCAAAAACTAGAGTTTACGGTCAAAAACCCTTATTAGCTCAGAATTTACAGAAATAGTTTATTTTTCGATTCATAACTGGACTTAAGTTTCACATTTGAATCAGAGAATTGTATTTTCCTTAATTTTCTTACAAAAAACTAGTTTTTACGGTCAAAAACCCTTATTAGCTCAGATTTTATAGAAATAGTTTATTTTTCGATCCATTACTGGACTAAAGTTTCACCTATGAGCCAACGAATTGTATTTTCCCTAATTTTCTTAAACAAAGCTAGATTTTACGGTAATAGCCATTATTAGCTTAGATTTTACGGAAAGTTTTATTTTTCGATTCAAAATGGATCTAAGTTTCACATTTGAACGAGAAAATTGTATTTTCCATAATTTTCCAACAAAAAACTAGAGTTTACGGTCAAAAACCCTTATTAACTCAGATTTTACGGAAATAGTTTTATTTTTCGATCCAAAAATAGACTTAAGTTTCACATTTGAACCAGAGAATTGTATTTTCCATAGTTTTCCTACAAAAAACTAGAGTTTACGGTCAAAAACCCTTATTAGCTCAGATTTTACAGAAATAGTTTATTTTTTTATTCATAACTGGACTTAAGTTTCACATTTGAACCAGAGAATTGTATTTTCATAATTTTCTTACAAAAAACTAGAGTTTACGGTCAAAAACCCTTATTAGCTGAGATTTTATAGAAATAGTTAATTTTTCGATCCATAACTGAACTTAAGTTTCACCTATGAGCCAACGAATTGTATTTTCCATAATTTTCTTACAAAAAACTAGAGTTTACGGTCAAAAACCCTTATTAGCTTTGATTTTACGGGAATAGTTTTATTTTTCGATCAAAAATGGACCTAAGATTCACATATGAAAGAGTGAATTGTATTTTCCTTAATTTTCTTACAAAAAACTAGAGTTTACGGACAAAAACCCTCATTAGCTCAGATTTTATAGAAATAGTTTATTTTTCAATTCATAACTGGACTTAATTTTCACATTTGAACCAGAGAATTGTATTTTCCATAATTTTTTTACAAAAAACTATAGTTTACGGTCAAAAACCCTTATTAGCTCAGTTTTTAGGCTAGCAATTCGCCCCCCACTATCACACTATAACTACGCTAAGACACCCCTCTGTCATCGCCCCATCCCCCGCCCCCAAAACACTTTTCAGCCATTTCTAGTTAAAAATTTTATTTCAACTCATTCATTCTGGTTTTTTCGCAAGGAATTCGCCCCCCCCCCACTATCACATTATAACTACTCTAAGAGATCCTTCTGCCATCAACCCATCCCCTCAAAAATATTTTTTCAGAGATTTCTTGTTAAAATTTTTTATTTCAAGTCATCCACACGGGTTTTTCGCTAGCAACTCTCCCCCTACTATCACACTATAACTACTCTAAGAGATCCTTCTACCATCAACCCATTACCCCAAAAATATTTTTTCAGAGATTTCTTGTTAAAATATTTTTATTTCAAGTCATCCACACGGGTTTTTCACTAGCAACTCGCCCCCCAGTATCACACTATAACTACTCTAAGAGATCCTTCTACCATCAACCCATCCCCCCGAAAGTATTTTTTCAGAGATTTCTTGTTAAAATATTTTATTTCAAGTCATCCACACCGGTTTTTCGCTAGCAACTTGCCCCCCAGAGTTTACGGTCAAAAACCCTTATTAGCTCAGATTTTACAGAAATAGTTTATTTTCCGATTCATAACTGGACTTAAGTTTCACATTTGAACCAGAGAATTGTATTTTCAATAATTTTTTTACAAGAAACTAGAGTTTACGGTCGAAAACCCTTATTAGCTCAGATTTTAGGCTAGCAATTCGACCCCCACTATAACTACGCTAAGACACCCCTCTGTCATGATCCTTCTACTATCAACCCATCCCCCTAAAAATATTTTTTCAGAGATTTCTTCTTAAAATATTGTATTTCAAGTCATCAACACGGGTTTTTCGCGAGAAACTCGCCCCCACTGTCACACTATGACTACTCTAAGAGATCCTTCTGCCATCAACCCACCCCTGTCCAAAAAATATTTTTTCAGAGATTTCTTGTTAAAATTTTTTTATTTCATGTCATCCACACGGATTTTTTGCTAGCAACTCGCCCCACAGTACAGCACTATAAGTACTCTAAGACACCCCGCTCCCATAACCCCACCACTTGTTTATTATACAGAACACATCGAAGAAGTAAAGCTATCCGTTATTATAATTCTTTTCTTGCCATCTACATCTCTCTTAGTATCAACTTTTTAGTATAGTATAACGTTAAACTCTATTTTAAATTGACAACACTGTTCAAACACTGCTTTTTTATTATACAGTACACATCGAAGAAGTAAAGCTATCCGTTATTAAAATTCTTTTCTTGCCATCTACATCTCTCGTAGTATCAAATTTTTAGTATACTATAACGTTAGAGTCTATTTTAAACTGACAACGCTGTTCAACGCCATTGAGGTTACCTTAACTGCTAATCACTTTAATTCTTTTTCTCCATCCTCATACGATCCAATTCGCAAATTCTATCTAGCTCTGTTTTTTCCCCTATTATTCAAATAATATCGTTCGTATAGTCCAATTCGCAAATCCCTTATCCCTTTTTTTTCTCCACCTTCTTACGATCCAATTCGCAGATGCTAAACCCTTTTTTAGAGCTATGATCGCAATGAATGGTACTTGTTATGAGAAAAAAATGTCAATTGCCAAAAAAAAATAAATAAATAAAACACGCCATGCTGAATGTGCTTCAAAACCCCATCTGGTTGAAAACATGTTTGTTATCGTTAACCATTTTGACCACTTTATAGGTTTGCCAGCTTTTTAAAAATGTATACGTGAAATCACACTGTATATTCTTGTAGGCGTGAAACTGTACTGTATATTCTTGTAGGTGTGAAACTGTATACACTATTACTACTACCCACATTGATATCTAGGCTACTATAAAAATGTTAAGCCTTCCAATCACTTTCGGCTATTAAAAAGGGCACTAGCTCTTTTAATTTCCAATCGAATGAGTCCTTTTTTAAGGTTCTACGACAACGTTTTCTATAAACACCTTTTATTAAAACACCTTATAGGAGTCCTTATATTATTATGAAAGACATATCTGAGTCAGAACAAAAAAACAAACAGAGACAGACAGAAAGACAGGCAAACACATAATCGTGCCCACAGGCAGGGAGAGAAAGAGACACAAAAAAATACACAAACACACTGAGTCAGACGCACAAAAACAGACACAGAAGCAAAATAACACAAGACAGACACACAAGCACGGAGAGAGTGAGAGAGAGAGAGAGTGAGAGAGGGTGGGTGGGAAAGAGAGTGAGAGAGATAGAGAGAGAGTGAGAGAGAGAGAGAGAGAGAGAGAGAGAGAGAGAGAGAGAGAGGGTGGGGCGGAAAGAGAGTGAGAGAGAGACAGAGAGACCCACACAAACACACAGAGTCAAAAACAAAACACAAAAAACAGGCACGGAGAGAGAGACAAAAAACACACACAAACACACAGAGTCGGACACAAAAAGACACAAAAACAGACAGAGAGACAGGCAAACACACAGTCAGACATATAGGCATAGTGAGAGAGAGAGAGAGAGAGAGAGAGAGAGAGAGAGAGAGAGAAAGAGAGAACGAAAGAGATAAAAAAAATACCTAAAAACACACAGAGTCAAACACACAAACATACAAAGACAGACACAGAGAGAGATAAATACACACACAGACACGGAGAGAGAGAGAGAGAGAGAGAGAGAGAGAGAGAGAGAGAGAGAGAGAGAGAGAGAGAGAGAGAGAGAGAGAGAGAGAGAGAGAGAGAGAGAGAGAGAGAGAGAGAGAGAGACAGATATAGAGAGAGAGAGAGAAAGAGAGAGAGCTAGAAAGAGAGAGAAAAAACAAACAAATACACAGAGACAGACACACAAACACACAATGACAGACACAGACAGAGATAAATACACACACAGACACGGAGAGAGAGAGAGAGAGAGAGAGAGAGAGAGAGAGAGAGAGAGAGAGAGAGAGAGAGAGAGAGAGAGAGAGAGAGAGAGAGAGAGAGAGAGAGAGAGAGAGAGAGAGAGAGAGAGAGGGAAACTGAGAGGGAGAGAGAGAGAGAGAGAGAGAGATAGATAGAGAGAGAGAGACACAGACACAGACAGAGACATAGAGACAGAGAGAGAGAGAGAGAGAGAGAGACAGATATAGAGATACAGAGAGAGAGAGATACAAAAAACACAAACAAACACACAGAGTTAGTCAAACAAGAACACAAAGAAAGATTCAAAGACATACAAACAAACAGTCAGCCACACAAGCACGGAGAGAGAGAAAAAAACACACACACAAACACACAGAGTCAGACACACAAACTCACAAAGATAGTCAGAGAGACAGGCAAACAGGTGGTCACACACACAGGCAAAGAGAGAGACAGAAACAAACACCGACACACAGAGTTAGACACACAGACACACAATGAGACAGACAAACACACAATCATCAGACACACAGGGACGGGGAAAGAGACAAAAAACACCAGCAAACATACAGAGTCAGACAAAAAAGCACACTAAGACAGACACAGAGATAGTTAAATACTCAATCAAACACACAGGCAAGGAGAAAGAGAGAGAGGGAGACAAAACCACAAACAAACACACAGAGTTAGTCACACAAAAACACCAAGACAGATTCAAAGACAGACAAAAACACAGTCAAACACACTGGCACGGGGAAAGGGAGAAAAACACACACAAACACACAGAGTCAGACACAAAAACTCACAAAGATAGATACAGAGACAGGCAAACAAATGGTTACACACACAGGCAAAGAAAGAGAAAAAAACACAGACACACAGAGTCTGACACACAATGATAAAAACTGAGACAGACAAACACACAATCGGACACACAGTCACGGGGAGAAAGACAAAAACCACACATAAACACGCAGAGTCAGACACGCAAACACACAGACACACACAGAGACAGGAAAACAAATATTCAAAACACAGGCAAGGAGAGAGAGAGACAAACAAGACACACAAATATATAGAGTCAGACACAATAAAACACAAATACAGACACAGAGACAGGCAAACAAACAGTCAAACCTACAGGCACAAAGAGTGAGAGAGACATAATGTGCACACTAACACACAGATTCAGACATACAAACATACACAGACAGACAAAGAGACAGTCAAACCCAAAGTAGACACAGAGGTATGGAGAGAGAGAGAGAGAGAGAAAGAGAGAGAGAGAGAGAGTGAGTGAGAGAGAGAGAAAGAGAGACAAAAAGCACCCAAAAACACAAAAAGTCACACACACAAACAAAGACATACACAGAGAGAGGCAAAGACACAGTATGCCACACAAGCACGGAGAGAGAGAGAGAGAGAGAGAGAGAGAGAGAGAGAGAGAGAGAGAGATAGAGAGAGGGAGAGAGAGAGAGAGAGAGAATGAGAGGGGAGAGTGAGAGAGAGAGAGAGAAAGTACCCAAAAACACACAAAGTCACACACACAAACGAAGATATAGACAGAGAGAGTCAAAGACAGAGTAAGACACACAAGCACTGAGAGAGAGAGAGAGAAAGAGAGAGAAAGAAAGAGAGAGAGAGAGAGAGAGAGAGAGAGAGAGAGAGAGATAGAGAGATAGAGAGAAATAGAGAGAGAGAGAGAGAGAGAGAGAGAGAGAGAGAAGGAGGGAGAAAACACACACTCATACACAAACACACAGATTCAGACACACAAAGAAAGACATAGAGACAGGCAAACATACAGTCAGACGCAGAAGCACGGAGAGATAGACAAAAACAAACACAAACAAGCAAAGTCAGACGAACAAAGACAGACACCGAGACAGATAAGCGCAGAGTCAGACACACAGGCACAGCGATAGAGACAAAAAAACACACGCAGAGTCAGACACACAAACACACAAGAGAGACACAGAGAAAGCCAAACACACAGTCAGACACGCAGGTACCGCGAGAGATTGAGAAAAACAAACACAAACACCCAGATCCGTTTCACAAACGCACAAAGACAGACACAGAGACAGGCAAACGCAACGTCAGACACACAGGCACGGAGAGAAACTAACCTACCGTGTGTAGGTTAGGTTGGTTAGATTAGCCTAACCTACTAGCATGCAAGACAAATGCTGAATCCTGAAAATGCGGAGCAAGTTTCCATATAACAGCCATACGATTCACAATGCTTTTCTAGCTGTTAAAACAGGTTGACTGCAGGTACCCAGGGTGCAGCAATTTGGCTGCAGGTATTCAGAGTTAGTTATAGGTTGGTTCCAGTTACCCGTACTGTGGTAGGAGGTACTTTTACTCGTGAAGTTGATTCAGGTAGTCTCATCATTGTTTCTGTTGATGGCACCTTATTTACTCAAATCGATTCGTCTCATTTTATCGTCTTTGCCTGTGTGTCTGACCGTGTTTTTGCCTCTTTCTGTGCCTCTCTTTGTGTTTCTGTGACTGAATCTGTGTTCTTGTTTTTTTTCTCTTTTTCTGTGCCTGTGTGTCTTACTGTGTGTTTTCCTGTCTCTGTGTCAGTCTTTGTGTGTCACGTCTGGCTATTTGTTTTTGTGAGTGTTTTTTGCTTCTCTCTCTCTCTCTCTCTCTCTCTCTCTCTCTCTCTCTCTCTCTCTCTCTCTTTCCATGGCTATGTGCCTGACTGTGTCTTTGCCTGTCACTGTGTGTGTCTTTGTGTGTCGTGGAAAGTTTGAATTCTATATGGTAGTCGCAGCAACTTTTCTGCATAAACAATATCTCCTATCCAGGCTTCGATGCATGGGATTAGAGCCAGGT